>NC_066579.1:76417494-76677494 GCF_024323335.1 Lathyrus oleraceus | reverse complement strand
TAAAAATGAAATTAATATGAATTAAACAAAATAAAGGGATTAAATGAAAAATCAGAAAATAAAAAGAAATTCAAAAAAATAAGGGTCATCATATCTCCCTCATAAATTGAGGAGGCCGATCTAATGACCACGCGCTAAGGTGCACCAAACACATGAGTCAAGCGCGCTGCAACATGAGTCAAACAAAATAAAGGTCGAGATTAAAACGTGGAATCAATATCAGATGGTTGGGAAGCAGCCAACACACCATGGAGCCCTAACTCCGGTCATCTTCTCCCGTGAGGACCACCAGACTGGTCCAACCAAAACTTCATGAAAAACGATAAATGAATACACTAATTTGAAGAAAAAATGCTCAGGAGCACAAACCTGACCTCCATTTCTTCCAATTCCAAGTATATTGAAATATATATGGATTTGAAATTTGAGGATCATGATCTGAGTTGCTTCGATTTGACCTCAAAGAAACTCAATCTTGTTGCTTACATTTGTAGGACTTCAGCAAACCAAAAATCACAAAGAATAGTGAAGAAATAAGAGAGAATCAAAGAGATGAAGTTTCTAAATCTTCACCTTTGAGTTGCTTCAAATTTGCCTGATCTTGATTTGGATTTTCTTGATTTCTCTTCCTCTTCCTCTTGCTTGTAGTGATCAATTGAGATGAAAAGGGCAATGAATTCTTGGAGTTTGAATTTCAAAATAGAAGGTGAAATTCAAACTCGATTTCAATGAAATCTTCAATAATTTCTATAGAGTGAAGGGTTTGAATCTTCTTGGCAAAGCTTGGGCAAGGTATTGATGAAGTTTGAGCTCATTTCACTTGTATTTATAGACAATTCAAATGCTTTCCACACACTTTCATTTGAAATCCAAAAGTAGCAATTGCATCATGAGCTTGCATGGGTGTGAAAAAAGCCCAAAGAATGATTGGAAAAGGTCCAAAATCATGCACATGTGATGCTGAAAGCAATGCATTAAGCCATGCAATGTTGAAATAAAATTGAACATGAGAATCCTCCAAATGGTACCATGCATTGCACCCATGTGCAAGTCCTTCAATATTGATCCAAATGATAAGATCTTGTACTTTATGGAAAGGTGAGATCAAGGGGAACAACTTTCATGTTGAAAACTTTTCCATTTTAAGCTTGCATCATTATGAATTTTGAGGTGGAAGTTTGGAAAATCAAACATAAATGAAATTTTTCGAAGTACCAAGTCAAATGTTTACTTCTTCCACCTTGAATAACTTTTGTTATGGACTTCAAATGGAAACACTTCCCTTATCAAATTATATATCTTTCAAACCTCTTAAATTTGGTCACACATTTGACCTCATTTGGATTTGGCATGAAGGAGTTATGCATTTTAAATGTTGAGGAAAGTCACTTGTTCAATGGTAATGACCCAAAATGACCTATAATGTTTCCTCTTGGAACATGTATTTGCAAGTTGAATTTTAACTTCTTCCAAACATAAAAGTTTAAAAGGACATATTTAATTTGATCATGAAACTTTAATGGATTTCATCTCATAAAAATTGGCAGGTTATGGTCTTTGGAAGTTGACCTCCTAAGTAGGGTTCAGACAAAATGACCTATAATCTTCCACCATAAACAATGACTTTCCAAGCAAACTTGGATCTTGACTTAAACATGAAAGTTGTTTTTAATGTAATAAGGAGTAAATTTTCTCTTGGAATAATTTTCATATGACAAAAATTGTAGAAGATAGAGTCTAGGGAACCCCAGTTTTGACCAGTTGACTTTCTCTGGTCAACCACCATGAACCAACTTGCAAACTTGATATTATCTTGATCTTTGGGACTCTTGCAGGATTATATATGTGTAAGGTGATTTAGTATGAAGTATCCATTGATATATTTGATCAAATGATAAAGAAACTTGTTGAGGAAGTCACACAAGATACCTAGATGAATTAGGGCTTCCAAGGCAAACAAGCTTCAAACTCTTGATGATTTCTTGATAAAAATGACATGTGAAGATCATGGGGACCCATAAATGATATCGAGAGTCAATGTGAACCACCTCTTGATCGATCTCCTTGCATTGAGGGTCTCAAACCTAGTTGTGAGCTTGATGAAGCATGGGTGAACACACACACACTACCTACAAAAGTAACAAACTATACATTGACATATTTTTGGTATTTTGGTTAGTAAATAATGAAAAACAAAATATGATACAATCAAATGTGCTTGGTGACCTCGCTCAATGAAAACCCAATGAATGAGGGGTAAGGAGGATAACAAGGTGTGATCCCTAAGCCAATGCATATGATGAGATAGCATGAGGGATCTTAGGGTCAAAATTGGGGTCTTACAGTCTCTTCCAGTGGAAGGAAGACCATTGATTATGTATTTGACCATGTTAGAAGAGTCCATGGGTTATGTGCTTGGACAACAAGATGAAATTGGTAGAAAGTAGCATGACATCTAATATCCGAGTAAGAAGTTTACATACTATGATTCTAGGTATTCCATGCTTGAGAAGACTTATTGTGCTTCAACTTGGGATGCCAAACATTTACGCCAGTATATGATCAATCATACCACTTGGTTCATATCCAAAATGTATCCAATAAACTATATTTTTGAAAAGCCTTCTTCGACTGGAAGGATAGCTCATTGGCAGATGCTATTATCTAAATATGATATTGAGTACCGTACTCATAAAGCAATTAAAGGAAGTATTCTTGCAGATCATTTGGATCACCAACCAATCAATGATTATCAATCCATCAGATTTGACTTCCCTGATGAAGATGTTATGTACTTGAAAGCTAAAGATTGCGATGAACTGTTGCCTGAAGAAGGACCAGAACCTGGATCCCGGTGGGGTTTAGTGTTTGATTTGAGATATTAATGCTTATGGTAATGGAATTAGGGAAATCATTATTACTCCTAAGGGTTATCATATCCCTTTTACTGCAAGATTTATGTTTGATTATACGAATAATATGGCCAAATATGAAGCTTGTATCATGGGTCTCAAGGAAGCCATTGATTTGAGAATTAAGATCCTAGATGTGTGTGTAGATTCAGCCTTGGTGGTTGATAAAATTAAAAGAGAATGGGAGACGCGTCATCTCGGCCTGATTCCTTATAAAGATTATGCAAAGAGGTTGTCAACCTTCTTCTACAAAATAGAGTTTCATCATATACCTCGTGAAGAGAATCAGATGGTGGATGTTATGGCTACTTTGTCTTCTATGTACAAAGTAAATCATTGGAATGACACACCCAGTATCACAATTATGCGCCTTGATAAGCCTGATCATGTGTTTGCAACAGAAGAAGTTACAAATTATAAGCCTTGGTATTAAGATATTAAATATTTCCTCCAAAGTCAGGAATACCCGTTTGGGGCATCCAGCAAAGATAAGAAGACTTTGAGAAGACTGGCTGGAAATTTCTTTCTAAATAAAGATGTGGTGTACAAGAAACTTTGACATGGTTTTACTCAGATGCATGGACAGACAAGAAGCATACATCTTAATGTAATAAGTTCATGAAAGATCCTTTGGTACTCATGCCAATGGACATGCAATGGCTAAAAATATGTTAAGGGCAGGTTACTATTGGATGACAATGGAATCTGATTGTTGTAAATATGTGAAGAAGTGCCATAAATGTCAGATTTATGCGTATAAGATTCATGTGCTTCCGACACTTCTCAATATTATTTCATCTCCATGGCCTTTCTCTATGTGGAGAATTGATATAATTGGTATGATTTATAGCCCAAAGCTTCAAACGGAAATCATTTCATTCTGCTAGCTATTGATTACTTCACCAAGTGGGTTGAAGCAACATCCTATGCTAATGTGACCAAGAAGGTTATGGTCTGATTTATTAAGAATCAGATTATTTACCGATACGATATTCCAAGTAAGATCATTACTGATAATGGGTCAAACATGAGTAACAAAATGATGAAAGAGCTTTGTGACAACTTCAAGATTGAGCATCATAACTCTTCTCCTTACATACCTAAGATGAATGGGGGTGTTGAAGCTACGAATAAGAATATTAAGGAGATCATCCAGAAGATGGTTCTGATGTATAAAGATTGGCATGAGATACTCCTGTTTTCTTTGCATAGATATCGTACATCTGTCCGCACTTCAACAGGGGCAACCCCTGTCTCTCCTGTGTATGGCAAGGAAGCAATGCTCCCTGTGGAGGTTGAGATCCCATCAATGCGAGTCCTGATGGAAGTCGATTTGTCTAAGGATGAATGGTGTCAGAGCAAATGTGATCAGTTGAATTTGATTGAAGAGAAAAAAATGACGGCCTTGTGTCATGGTCAGTTATCTCAAAAGAGAATGAAAAAACATTTGACAAAAAGGTTCGACCCCAGGTATTCAGAGAAGGTGACCTTGTGCTCAAGAAGATCTTGTCTTTCAACACTGATTCTAGGGGAAAATGGACTCCTAATTACGAAGGCCCATAAGTTGTTAAGAGAGATTTCTCTGGAGGTGCATTGATTCTTACAACTATGGATGGTGAGGAGCTCCCTCGTTCTGTGAATGCTGATGTAGTCAAGAAATACTTCGCATAGAAAGTAAAAGAAAAACTCGCTAAGTTGAAAACCCAAAAGGGAGACTTAGGCAAAAAAGAGTGTCTCGGTGGATTGGAGTTAGGGATTATGGCAAGTAACTGCATTAGGCCATATGATCGGTCTCCAATTCTACTTGTTTTCTGACACTCATTCGACATAAATTCACAAAGTCGGTAACACATTATTTTACATCTTTATGTTATTTTGTTTAGTAAATTAGATGTTTGTATTTCATTTCTGTTTTGATTATTATCTTTGCTTTTCGTAAATGTACTCCATTTTATGCCTCCTTTTGGCAGTTTGATTGGTTTCAGGTGCAAGCAAGAATATACAAAGACTCGCCAAGGGAATCAAGTGTTCCGAGCTCATCGGAAGAAGAATTTTGAAGGTACAGTAGCCTTGACATGGACACCATTGTTACCCAATACAACCCGTGTAAGGGGAAGGAAGATGGAGGAGCCCAACAGCTAAAACAGGGAGCTGACAAGGGTGCCCGTGTCAGCTGACACGGCCCGTGTCAGCAGCCCTGGCAGGGGCGTGTTGGAGAGAGTGACACAGTAAGACAACACGGTCGACCATGTTTCCTGACACGACCAGTGTTGGTTTGGATGCCTCATCTTCTAATTTCCCTAGTTTTTAGCATTGCTGATCCCGAAGAGCATTTTGAACATTTGCTACATCAAATATTTGATCAGTAATTATTTAGGGGACTTTTGGAGACAGAGAACAAAAAATATTTACACGATAAAGAATTGGTACGATTGAAATTGGAACGATCAAGAGTTGCGGAGAACGGAGGTCCTTCAAGAGCGGCTGCGATTGAAGATCAACAGAATCCTCTTATTCTTGTAATGTCTAAATTATATGTTGTATCTTCTTTGAATAATATGAGTGGCTAAATCCCCCAA
Organism: Lathyrus oleraceus; assembly: GCF_024323335.1. Taxonomy (NCBI): domain Eukaryota; kingdom Viridiplantae; phylum Streptophyta; class Magnoliopsida; order Fabales; family Fabaceae; genus Lathyrus; species Lathyrus oleraceus. The sequence continues at coordinate 76,672,003 of NC_066579.1, read as the reverse complement.
TGCCAGGGGGTGTCCCTGATTTGATCGTGTAATGACTATGAATTTATAATTCCCTCAATATTATGTTTGTTTGTCAATTTTATTGTGCAACGTTTTTAATGCTTTCGTTATCAGAAAAATAAGGATTGTTATATGGTGAACAATTTGCGGGATTGTAATTGTTAAGGTTTTTGCACAGTGAAACTGTAGTAGATATCACCTAGAACTAGGGATACCCTATGGTTACTGGTTTTATCTTGTTATTTCAAAAGGCTTGGTTTCATTATAATCACCTAAGGACTTAGAGATTAGAATGAATGACCAAAGGTTTCCCTCCAAGGTTTTAGGAGGAAACAATTGTAAGATCTGGTAATTGCATTCTTGAACTATTTAAGGAGATATACATTCAATGTTATTACAGGAGATATTCATACACCATCCTTGGCATAATATTATAAATTATGTAAACGATTTATTTTGTTTACTTCTAATTCCATTAGAGTGTGATTTATTACAAACCTTCAACTATTTTTTTGTTCAATTGAATCACTATTTAAACTAATATTGTTGCGCAGTCCTCGAGATCGATATTTGGAAAACGTCCCTATTATTACTACATTAGAAAAATAGTACACTTGTTATTTTCCCGATCAAGTTTTTGGCGCCGCTGCCGGGGAGTGCCAAATATAAAGTTTAAATTATTTCAATTGAAATTTTGTTGCTCTGCAACTAAAATTTATTCTTCGTTCTTTTAATTATTTATTTCGATCATTACCAACTAATTTGTGTCTTGAAGTCCAGATGGGTCAAATAGAACAACAATTAGCCTCGAGTTCTCAAGCACAAGGTGCTCTACCTAGTGCAACTGTGACAAATCCTAGAGAGATTAATAATGTGAGTGTTGTGACAACAAGAAGCGGTAAATCTCATGAAGTCCTTGAGGAGACAACTGAAGAGGAAGATCAATTGATCGAAGTGGATCTTGAGATCAAATAAAATGAAGGTGTGAGGGAAGAATTGGATGCACCTAAACAAGTGGTGAAAGAAAAAGTAACTGAGCCTAAGCCTGTCATTAAGCTTCCTTTTCCCACCAGAAACACAAAAAAGGGACAACATGAGAAAAAATTTGAGAAGTTCCTAGAGTTGTTCAAGAAGCTAGAAATTAACATTTCGCTTTTGGAAGCACTTGAACAAATGCCTATGTATGCCAAGTTAATGAAGGATATCATTTCTAAGAAGCGTACCAGCGACACCAACCCGATTATTCTAACCAAAACTTATAGTACTATTTTGCAGGGTATGAAGATCGTAATGAAGAAGAAAGAACGAGGAGCTGTCACTATTCCTTGCACCATCGAAGATAGGTAATTCAAAAAGGCTCTTATTGATCTAGGAGCCACTGTGGGTCTCATGCCGTTATCCATTTACAAGAAGCTGGGTATAAGGGATGTGCAAGATACCGGGATGAAACTCCAATTCGCCGATCATTCGGTTAAGAAACCTTATGGTATTATTGAAGATGTTCTAGTGAAAATTGACAAGTTTGTATTCCCGGTGGATTTTGTGATTCTAGAAATGCCTGAAGATGAAGAGATTCCTCTCATTCTTGGGAGACCCTTTTTAGAGACGGGAAGATGCTTGATCAACATAGAAAAAGGGACTACGACGTTGAAGGTTTATGATGAGGAATTAAAAATTGATGTTCAAAACACCATGAAATACAAAGATGATATTTGCAACAGTCACACTATAGAGGTTCTGGATCAAGTGATTACGTATGATAGTCCTTTGAATGCACCACAGTTACCTCTAGTGTTGAGTTTGTCCATTTTCAACGGTAAAGAAGTGGACAACGGGGAATCCGAAGTGCTGGCCATGATGGACGCACAACCCCCTTAGAAAGGATCTCGACCATACTGGTGGGAAGATTTATGATCACCTTAAACTAGTGAAGAGAATAAAGAGTCCAAGAAGGGAACGGAGTTGAAACAACTTCCTGAGAATCTCAAATATGTCTTTCTCGATTCTGAAGGTAAATGCCCAGCTATAATAAATTCGAGCCTCAAGAATATCCAAGAAGAGAAGCTCATCCAAGTCCTGAAAAAATACAAAAATGCTATTGGATGGGCAATTGAGGATTTGAAAGGTATTAGCCCTACGGTGTGCATGCATAAAATTCTCATGGAAGACGACCACAAACTGGTGGTCCAACCTCAAAGAAGACTCAACCCAACAATGAAATAAGTAGTTCGGAAAGAAGTGGTGAAATTTTTAGACGCAGACAACCCGTGGGTGAGTCCGGTGCATGTGGTCCCAAAAAAGGGAGGGGCCACCGTCATAAGAAATGAGAAGAATGAGTTAATCCCTACAAGGACAGTTATAGGTTGGTGAGTGTGTATTGACTACAGAAGGTTAAACATAGCAACTAGAAAGGACCACTTCTCGTTGCCATTCATTGATCAAATGTTGGAAAGCCTAGCCGGTCATGATTACTATTGTTTTCTAGATGGATACTCAGGGTATAATCAAATTGTTATTGCTCCGGAAGACCAAGAGAAGACAACATTCACATGCCCTTATGGCGTGTTTGCATACAGAAGAATGTCATTCCGGCTGTGTAATGCTCCAACCACCTTCCAACGTTGCATGAATTCCATCTTCGCTGACATGCTTGAAAAGCACATGGAAGTGTTCATGGATGACTTTTCGGTATTTGGATCCTCATTTGATAACTGTTTAACTAACCTTTCTCTTGTTTTAGACAGGTGCCAAAAAACAAATTTAATTATGAACTGGGAGAAATGTCATTTCATGGTGCGAGAAGGAATAGTCTTGAGTCACAAAATTTCCTACAAGGGAATTGAAGTCGGCCAAGCAAAAGTGGAAGTGATATCTAAACTTCCGCCTCCGGTTAACGAGAAAGGTATCAGGAGTTTCTTAGGACATGCAAGTTTTTACCGCAGGTTCATAAGAGATTTCTCTCAAATAACAAAATCGTGACCACTCTATTGGTCAAGGATAAGGCTTTTATGTTCGATGAAGAATGCACCACAGCTTTTGAGACATTGAAAAACAAATTAATTTCAGCGTTGATTATTATTTCCCCCGATTAGTCTCTTCCATTTGAGATCATGTGTGGTGCTAGTGATATTGCTGTAGGGGCAGTTCTAGGAAAACGGAGAGAGAAGTTGCTACATGTCATTTACTATGCTAGTCATGTGTTAAACCCTGCATAGATGAACTATGCAACTACTGAGAAGGAGTTATTGGCCGTGGTTTATGCATTTGACAAATTTCGGAAATACTTGTTAGGATCGAAGGTTGTTGTTTATACTGACCATGCTGCTTTGAAATACTTATTTGCTAAACAGGATTATAAGCCAAGGCTTCTAAGGTGGATCTTACTCCTCCAAGAATTTGATGTGGAGATTAGGGACAAAAGGGGATATGAAAACACTGTAGCCGATCATTTGTCCCGAATATCGCCAATTGAAGAAACGGGAGACAAGAGACCAATAAAGGATGAGTTTGTTGATGAACACATCCTAACTGTCATCGGTATCCTGTGGTTCGCAGACTATGCGGATTATTTGGTAGGTGGTGTAATCCCTAATGATTTTGATTCTAACAAGAAGAAAAAGTTTGTTCATGATTGCAGGTTCTACTTGTGGTATGACCCATTCTTATACAAGAGAGGAGTAGGCTAGTCAGAAGATGCGTCCCGATGGAGGAACAAAGGGACGTGCTTAGAGATTTTCATGACTCGGATTATTGAGGACACTTCAGTAGTGATAGAATAGAAGCTAAAGTCCTTCGGTCAGGTCTATATTGGCCCATACTGTTCAAGGATGCCCAAGACATAGTCAAGGAGTGCGACAGATGTCAAAGAACAGGAAATATTTCTAAGAGAAATCAAATGCTGCAAAACGCTATGCTGGAAGTCGAATTGTTTGATGTGTGGGGAATAGACTTCATAGGACTATTTCCACCCTTATTTGTAAAGAATTACATCTTGGTAGCAGTGGACTATGTGTCAAAGTGGGTGGAAGCGATGGCATTGCCCACCAATAATTCTAAAGTGGTAGTGACTTTTCTGAAGATTAATATTTTCTCGAGATTTTGAGTGCTGAGAGCACTTGTCAGTGATTAAGGTACTCATTTCTTAAACAAACTGATGGAAAATCTGCTGAAGAAATATAGTGTTAAACACAAGATCGCCACTCCATATCACCCTCAAACAAGTGGGCAGGTCGAAGTGTCCAACATACTAATAAAGCAAATACTGGAAAAGATTGTTTGCGCATCTCGAAAAGACTGGGCAATGAAGCTGGAAGACGCACTATGGGTGTACAGAACGACATTCAAAACGACTATAGGTATGTCCCCCTATCAGTTAGTTTACGGTAAAGCTTGTCACTTGCCACTCGAGTTAGAGCACAAAGCGTTTTGGGCTTCCAAATTCTTAAATTATGATCTTACCAAAGTTGGTGAATCCCGAATTCTTCAACTCCATGAGCTAGAAGAGTTTAGGGATCAAGCCTATGAGAATGCCAAACTCTAGAAAGAAAAGACAAAAAAAATGGCATGATCAGAAGATCTAGAGAAAGGAGTTTGTGGAGGGGGCAGTTGGTACTCTTGTTCAATTCCAGGTTAAAATGTTTTCCGGGAAAGTTGAAATCCAGATGGTTCGGTCCGTTTTTGGTTCATACAGTATTTCCCCATTGATAAATAAAACTTAAAAATCCAAGTAACGGGGATACATTTAAGGTGAACGGACAAAGATTGAAACATTACTACAAATGGCAAGAGTGTGGGTTAATAGAAAATGTTCGTCTCAGAGGATAAGAGGGACGACCGTCGAGTCATGCGACGTTAAACGCAGCGCTTCGTGGGAGGCAAACCACGCTGTTTAATTCTAACATTTTGGTGTGGTTCATTTCTTTTTGTTTGTAGGTTCTCACAATAAATCACACGGGACGAAAGGAGAGGTTCGAGCCCAACCTATAGAAGGCAGTTTGCTAGAAGAGCAGGGAGAAACAGATGGTAAATTTTTTTTGTGTGGCTAAAAACATGGTCCTGACATAGGTGCCCGTGTCAGGCAGTGCCACCTAAGACCATGAGTTTTCCAACAGGCTGACACGGCCCGTGTCAGCTTTACTATATAGGGTTTGGATTTACAGAGTCCTAACACGGTCGTCCGTGTTATGGGATATAGCCCATGTCAGGCAGCGTGGTAGAGAATTTTTGAATTTCAAATTTTACTTTTTGTGGTCCTTACTCAGATTTTTTACCAATTAAAACCCTTTTAACTCACCATCAATCCCATTAATCAGATTATTATCACTTCTCTCTCTCATTTTCACTAAACTCTCCTTCTTCCTCCATTCACTTTCCATTTTTCTCCATAACTTCCTCTACCAAAGCTCAATCCTTTACCACCATAAGCCGTTCAAATCGCCGACTCACTTCACGAAAGCTACTCCATTCTCCATCCTCTACAAGTACACGGTAATATTTTATCCTTATTCCATACTTTATTTTTGTTCATGAATTTTTGCAGAGACTAATTATGCCGCCTAAACGAATTGCTAAGGGAAAGAAAACGGAGGCTGAGCCGTCAAGGCCTCGGAAAAGGACCACCCGTCATCCAAATTCTTACGACATAATTTTAGACAACCCGGAGCACGAAAGGCGTTACTCATCTTACGTCAAGCGTAAGATAACACCAACGAGGTATTTATGCTCTAACACTTTAGCTCAATTAGGTATGTCTAAGGAGTTGGATAGAATATTTCATGTGCTAGACATGCTTGAATTTGTGCACTGTGAGGCGCCTACATATGAGCGCATTACTTTAGAATTTTTTAGCACTGTTGAGTTTAAGTTGAAGAAGGGATGGACAGGTACCACAATGTACTATGGTGGCATTATGCATTTCAGGTTATATAATGTTGACCACGAGTTGACGGTGGAGCAACTAGGTAAGATCCTTCGCTTACCCTTGTATAGCCCCGAAGCCGTTCCAGATAGCTTTGATGCTAAAACATTTTGGTTGGCCATCACGGGTTGAACCGATTATGTGGCAAAGAGGGCTAAAGCATCTGGCATTCAGAACCCCTATTTTCGGTATGCTCAGAAGGTACTGGCTTTCACACTCTTCGGTAAGGGTGATAGTACCGGTGTGGCTACCGATAGGGAGCTTTTCTTTCCGTTTTCCATGGAAAACAGGGTTGCTGTGAGTGTTGTAGCATTTGCAGCGGACTACCTCGGTAGAGTGGGTAGAGCGGCTCAGGGGGGAATTTCCATTGGGGGAATAATCACACAGATAGCCCACCATTTCGGTTATGACCCTGCTGCACTAAATGAGACACCAGTGTCAGGTAAGAATAAGCTGGACATGGACGCGCTAGTTCAGCAAGATATGATATCCCAAATCTCTAGTTATTATGATTTGATGAGTTCTAGTTAGTTTATCATGACCCTTCCTGACCCTGCGAGGATAAGCATTGCCAACAATGCTAATTGGTTATATGAGGGTGCCGTCCAGGACGATATGGATGAGCACAATACTGACCTGTTTGTTGCAGGTAACTAACAAGAGAAAGATATGCAGGAGCAGTTTGTCCCTCCGCAAGAGGACACCACGCATACAGGTGTCGGGTCACCATCTATGACACCAGACCAATGGTCGTGGGTACAAAATGATATCGATGATCTCCGAGAGGAGCAAACACGCCAAGGAATAAAGCAAGCTCGTCAAGGGGTTGTTATGGATGAGATGCATGCGATGATGCAACGACTGAGGTTGCAATTTCCTCCACCATAGTGAGGCTGTGTGAGTACCCCCTCTATCTTGGATAAAACATTGCGGACAATGTTTGGTTCAAGTGTGTGTGTGTGTGTGTGTGGGGGGGGGGGGGGTTATTATTTGTTCTTATTATTTTCAGCATTATTTTTATGTCAATTTTTCTGATTGTGCATTGTTTATTTAACTAGTTGTATGGTATTTTGTGTGTTACAGATAGAGGGTATTCATGTCGGATGAATGATGAGGCTTGGAGCGATTGGATGAAAGACACACCCCTTTACTTGCTCTCCTAGAAACCCCCGAAAGTTGATGCTGAATTGAATAATCGGACGCGATTTTCTGTCATTGGACTACACAAGAATACTATGTACCCGAAGCAAAGATGAAGCTACATCACATTGAGAGGTATCTTGGAAACCTGTAGGTTATACCAAACATGGTGAGAATCACAAAAAGCCAAATACTTATCATCATGAGAGCTTTTCAGGTATGTCTATGTCACTTTGAGTTTGCGTAAGTAGATATTGGAATTTCATAACACACATGTACACACTGAGGCACTTCTTTGTTTTAACCCCGAGCCTTTCCAGCCAACCCGTCAATATTACCCTTCGTTTACCTAATTCGAGCCATATTCCCTTTTTGTTTGTTATGAACCCTTGTAAATAACTGTAAGCCCAAACACTACCTTACCTTGCTCGGATAAGTGTTGTTGATTGCTGATCTGTGGAAAATCCTAAGTTTGGGGTTGGGACATTGGTGAGAACTAGATAAGTGCAGTTGAAAAAATATATAAGTGTGAAACTTCAAAAAAAAAGAATGAAAAAAATTGAGAAGTAAAATAAAGCACTTATCTAGAAATATTGAGGTTGGCAAAAAGCATGCTCAAAGGAGCGCATGAAAAAGAAAGAAAGAAAAATAAGAGCCAATTAATCCTAACAAGAATGGTTTTTGAGAGAAAAACCTCTTAGTTGAACGATTGAATACAGTGATGAGGATAGCAACACGGACTTTGAGCCTAAACCACTAGTTTCCCCCTTTTTGTTTGTTTTTCCCCACCTTGCACCTAAGCCCCATTACAACCTAAAAATCCCTCGAATAGTGTGTGTGGTATGTTTTTGAAATGAAGATGTATGTTATTCAAACTTATGAGTGGACTCTGCATGCTCTGACTTTTGAGTGAAAACACTTTTACCCTAAGAGATTTGGTGAGAGTGTGAAAAGATACAGGTGAAAAGGTGCTTCAATGTGAAAGTGTAGCGGAATGTCAGAAGTCGGGGAAGAGTAGAACAGGGAAAGAAAGTGAAAAGAGAGTCGCGAAAGATCACAGTGGTATTGCGGGAAGTGAATTGGAAGAATTTGGGGGTGACCGTCCTATTGTCCCGAGCATAACTTGAAGACAAGAATTGAGATAAGTTTGGGGTTATGATCGGTCTCCAATTCTACTTGTTTTCTGACACTCATTCGTCATAAATTCACGAAGTTGGTAACATATTATTTTACCTGTTTATGTTATTTTGTTTAGTAAATTAGATGTTTGCATTTCCATTCTGTTTTGATTATTATCTTTGGTATTCGTCATTGTACTCCATTTTATGCCTCCTTTTGGTAGTTTGATTGGTTTCAGGTGCAAGCAAGAATATCCAAAGACTCGCCAAGGGAATTGGGCATTCCGGGGTCATCATAAGAAGAATTTTGAAGGTACAGTAGCCCTGACACGGCTACCCGTGTTGCCCAACACGGCCCGTGTCAGGGGAAGGAAGATGGAGGAGCCCAACAACTAAAATAGGGAGCTGACACGGGTGCCTGTGTTATCTAACACGGCCTGTGTCAGCAACCCTGGTAGGGTGTGTTGGATAGAGTGGCACAGTAAGCCAGCACGGCTGGCCGTGTTGCCTGACACGGCCAGTGTTAGCTTGGACGCCTCATCTTCTAATTTCCCCAGTTTTGGGGCATTGCTGATCCCGAAGAGAATTTTAGACATTTGGTACATCAAATATTTGAGCAGTAACTATTTAGGGGACTTTTGGAGATAGAGAATAAAAACTTTTTACACGATAAGGAATTGGTATGATTGTGATTGGAACGATCAAGAGTTGCGGAGAACGGAGGTCCTCCAAGAGCGGATGCGATTGAGGATCAACAGAATCCTCTTATTCTTGTAATGTCTAAATTATATGTTGTATCTTCTTTGAATAATATGAGTGGCTAAACCCCCCAATGCCACGGGGTGTCTCTGATTTGATCGTGTAATGACTATGAATTTATAATTCCCTCAATATTATGTTTGTTTGTCAATTTCATTGTGCAATGTTTTTAATGCTTTCGTTATCAGAAAAATAAGGATTATTATAAGGTTAACAATTTGCGAGATTGCAATTGTTAAGGTGTTTGCACAGTGAAACTGTAGTAGATATCACCTAGGACTAGGGATACCCTATGGTTACTGGTTTTATCTTATTATTTCAAAAGGCTTGGTTTCGTTATAATCACCTAAGGACTTAGAGATTAGAATGAATGACCAATGGTTTCCCTCTAAGGTTTTAGGAGGAAAAAATTGTAAGATCTTGTAATTTCATTTTTGAACTGTTTGAGGAGATATACATTCAAGGTCATTATAGGAGATATTCATACACCATCCTTGGCATAATATTATAAATTGTGTAAAAGATTTATTTTGTATTACTTCTAATTCCATTAAAGAGTGTCTTATTACAAACCTTCAACTATTTGTTTTGTTCAATTGAATCATTATTTAAACTAATATTGTTGCGCAGTCCTCAAGATCGATATTTGGAAAAAGTCCCTATTATTACTACATTGGAAAAATAGTACACTTGCTATTTTCCCGATCACCATACTTGATCATTTAAAGCAACATTGCCTATCAAAGATTCCTATTCAGTCATCTTCGACCGAAGTTTTAAGTGTAGAGGAATTCAAAGTTATTAGGGAGAATAGTGGTCATTGTATTTCAATGTAGCATTTCCCATGTACTTACCATTTTTCAACTTTGTAATGATCCATGGAGTCACGCCATTTGCGGACTACCATTCTATCAATAAAATTTGAGCCTTTTGCCCAATTGTTTATTGTTCTTATCTTATTTCAGTTTATAAAATTTCATTTATTTTTTATAATAATTTTTAAAACAAAATATATATAAACAAACATGTTTTTGAAATTTACAAAAATATTTTCCTCGATTTGTGAATATAAAAGAGGAATGTCAACAGTGATCTCAAGGATGGTAAGATCTTGAAGAGCAAAACTCAATGTTCTCCTAAGGCATGATTTTGCTTATGAATGTATCCATGGTCATCATTTCCCACAACAGAGATTGAAGGAATGGTAGAATCTCTAGTGAGGCCGCCAACAAGTCTTTGTAATAGAGTTTGTTCAGATGTTTCTTATCCCCGACAAACCTTTCCCTCCCCCGGAACATAGTTCATGCTTTAAAATATTAACTTGGGTCTCCAGCGATATCTTTTTTCTTTCTCTAGAAGGATTTAAGCCTTGTATCAGGATTTAGCTCCTTTGATGGGTTATGATCATTATTTGCAGGGTTCTCTTCAGCTGAATCCCTGACAAGATCTCCAGTAACATCTTCACCTTGTTGAGATTAGTTGAGTATCTGATTATACTATGTTATCAATCTAACCTTTTGTGCCTGTTTTGTCAGCATATTCATACACATATGCATAACATCATGGTTTTTATTTATGCATCTTGAATTCCCCACTCTCTGGTGTTTTTCTCATCGCGGAGTGTGTGCGTCCTCTCTCCAATAGAGTGTTGACCTTAAGCAGAAAGCACTTGTCCTTTCTAATTACCCGTGGAGTTTGATCCTCGTGGATGGTTTTGTTCCAATTTTCCTTTCCAATTCATTATATGGATGGAATTAATCCTCATTTAAGTTTATCTCCTCATTGGATTGAATCTTCTTTGACCGTTTCTCTTAAATTTACTATTGGGTTGAACTTTGGTCCCTAGAGCTGATCACTTTTGTTAAGCTATCACTTGGTTGATAATTAAGTAATAATTTCTCTTACCTTTGGTTGTTTACCTTGTTAAGTTATCACTTGGCTGGTAGTTGGTAATCTTTCCTTTTGGGCTTATCACCTTTGTTAAGCTATGACTTGGCTGATAGTTAGGTAATAATTTCTCTTACCTTTGGTTATTTACCTTGTTAAGCTATCACTTGGATGGTAGTTCGTAATCTTTCCTTTTTGGCTAATTACCTTTGTTAACCAATCACTTGGCCGATAGTTAGATAATAGTTTCTCTTACCTTTGGTTATTTACCTTGTTAAGCTATCACTCGGCTGGTAGTTAGTAATTATTCCTTTTGGGCTTATTACTTTTATTAAGTTATCACTTAGCTGATAGTTAGGTAATATTCCTCCTTACCCTTGGTTGGTTACCTTGTTATGCTGTCACGTGGCTGGTAGTTGGTATCCTTTCCTTTTGAGCTTATTAACTTTGTTAAGCTATCACTTGGCTGATATTTAGGAAATAATTTTTCTTACCTTTGATTGGTTACCTTGTTAAGCTATCATTTGGCTGGTAGTATGTAATTATTCCTTTCGAGCTTATTACCTTTGTCAAGCTATCGCTTGGATGATAGTTAGGTAATATTTATTTTTACCTTTGGTTGGTTACCTTATTAAGTTATCACTTGGCTGGTAGTTGGTATTATTTCCTTTTGGCCTTATTACCTTTGTCAAGTTATCACTTGGCTGATAGTTAGGTAACTTCTCCCCCTAGTGGAGTTGGGCATTCCCCTTTGATTGATCTTTTCCTCGCTGGAGTCTTGCTTCGATAAGTCTTCCCCCGTTGGGTCTTTGTTTCGTTTTTTTCTAATTGTGCATTGGTTTCTTTCCAATACAATAGTTATTCCCGAGTCGAGTCATTTCCCGGTACTTTATTTTCCTGTAGGACATCCCTTTGTCTCCAGCTGTTTCGTGTCATAGTTTTGTTTGCACGTATTTCCTTTTCCCTTGTGGAAATTTGTTTGTCTCCAACCGATTTCCCCTTTGGAATCTGTCATTTCCCCTATAGAATTTCACTCTCCTCGTTTCTTCAGCAGTTCTCTGTCTCTCATGGCATTATGCAGTGATCTTTGTCTGCATTCATATCATATCATAAGGATTTTTGCGGTATCTTAGGGTTGAAAATTGGTTTTTCTGTATTTAAGTCTCTTCAATCTCGTCAAGACTTAGATTTGAATCTTCATATCTCTGAATTGAAGAAACTTAAATATGGGCATCTGTCATACCCTAGTTTTTAACCCTGAGATCCCACATATCATTTGCATCCTTGAATACAAACAAGGTCACATCTTTGTCCTCCCCCTCTCATCTTTGAGTTTTCCTGTTGCAAAGATAATCAAGAACCTCTTTGTTGGTGTTTTACATTTGTGTTTATATGTGTATTTCTTATCTAACAACTAATCAAAATAACAAAAATATTTCCTTATTTCTCTAAGTTTATTATGCAAGGTAAGGTTTTTCATCAAGAACATCAAGCATGGTTCCTCAGCTAGGGTTTTTGTTGATCCTTCAAGTAAAAGTGTGGTCAACCATTAGTTCTCAAGGGGTTATCTCTCAAAACATGATCTTTAAGGTCCTCAAGCATCTTCCAATCTCATTTTGATCAAGAGCATCGCAAAGTTTTGTTGCTTAATTTCTCAAGAAATGTCAAAGGTTCATGTGTTTATTTCCATGCCTTCTTCAACATGTTACCTCAAACTTTGAGAAAATTAATCAAGATACATTAAAATATACCTTATTTTGAGTTCATATGATCATCCATGTACCTTTAAATGCAAGAAAAGTCCAAGTACACAAGTTTATTCCAAGAGGTTTGACCATAAAGTCAATATTTAAAGTCAAAGTTAAAGGGATCACAACTCCTTCAATTCTAAATATTTTTTAATGCTTCTTTTTGCATAAGACTCTTCTAATTATTCTTTACAACTTCTATTTACATGACAAGAGCCAATTATGTTTGAGGATCATCAAAAGTTTGAAGACATTATAGGTCATTTGTGGACTTAGTGAAATTTGACCTATTTTCAAGTGACTTTTTCTCAACTTTCAAGACTCATAACCTCTTCAATTTTCAACATTTGAGGATGATTCATTTTGCAAAATATCATTTGTGATGCCCTCTACAACTTTTCTTCAAGGATCAAAGTCAAATTATGCTTGGGGGCCATGGAATTATTTAAGGCATTATAGGTCATTTTCAGCCATTTGGGACTTAGAATTTTCTAAGTTAGATTAACAAATTTTCGTTTCAACTTCAACATGCCATAACTTTGTGCTCAAGCATACAAATGAAACCTTTCTTGACACATTGTAATCTTTAATATAATGTTAACAAATTGCAAGAAGAATGTTATCAAAAAGCCTTCTGAGTAAGATGCCCTATTGAGTTAAACATGGTGACTCAGAATTGAAGAAATCACCATGATCCAAATTTTGAACTTCACTAATCTCAATTACAAGCTAATTTACCATGCGTTTTGGACCTAAACATGTTTGATCAAGTCTCCAGAAGTTAATTGACTCCTAAAATGCATTATTTGGTTGAGACTTGATGGTTTGCAAGTCAAACTTTTCTCACGTCATGAACAAACTCGTTTTGCACGAATTTAGCATCATTTGGCACGTATGAGATCACCAATATCTTCCCTATAAATTAAGCAACATGCTTGCTTCATTACCAAGCCTTTGAGAGCCAAACAACCCCTGCTTCACTCTAAAAAATTTCTGGAAAATTGAGCTATCATGTTATGAATTCTAGCTTGTTTCAATCCAATTTCTTGATTCCATTAGCACCTTCAATCTTGTTTGAATATTTTGCAACAATTCTCAAGCTATAGGACCTTTTGATGTTCCCTGACCAGACCGAACTTCATCAACTTCTGATCACCATTTGGACAAGGTAGTTTTGAACATCATTTAAACTCAAACAAGTTACCACTATGTAGTCCTTCACTCTTTGATGATTTCCCCTAACTTATCTGGTGTTGGTTGATCGTGTTCATCATTTAATTTAATTTTTCATGGCTTGCTTTTTTCTAAAACTTCTTTGAAGTTCTCCATGCCCAGTTTAGATAAATGAATTTCGAGCATGAGGTTGAATTCATGATGAGGAGGAGATCATATTTGTGGTAGTCTCGTGTTCTAAATTTACCAAACAATGAAACTTCAGTGCAAGATCATCGGGGAAGATGACCAGAGTTATCTCAGGTCATCTAAGTTTTCTTAAACGTAGGCAATTTGAAATGTTCTGATTGGTCCATTTTGAATTGGATCAGTGTTTTATTTTGGCTAATTTCCACCGTGCGCCCTAGTCTGATGATTATTGGATCTGCCACGTTAATTAATGAGGTTAGATCTAACGCTCTGTGTTTTTTTTATATATTTTATTTATTTTTATTTTTTCATTTTAAATTGCATTTTCTTTTAAAATTCATAGTAAAATAAATTTTTATCCCAAAATAATTTCTAAAATTTTCTTTTATTTTTCTTCATCTAATTTTTATTTTTCCATATTTTATTTTCTTGATTTTATATTTTTCTTGAATTTTCTCTTTTCTCCTTTGTTTTAATTGGTTTAAAAATACTTATCTTGGCTATTTATTTGGTGTTTTATTTTTCTCCTTTGAGTGTGGTTCTTTTTGGCATTGGACTCTAATATTAATCATATACAACTTCTCTTCACATGTCAAGACCCAATTGTGGATGGAAAATTATCTTTCAAGGCAAAACATCTAAAGTTGTCTAGGGTTTTGACCTAATCTTCAAGTTGAACTTCCCAAGGTCACAACTAGGGCAATACTTATCATGTGAATCCCATTATTTTTCTCATATGCTCCAATTGAGACCCTATACAATTTTTATTCATTGTTCAAGAAGAGATTTTTCTTGGGTTATCTTTTGGGTTTGGAGGTCTCCTTATGCAGTACCCTGATTTTCGCCCAACTTCAATTGACCATACCTTGGTCAATTTTCATCCAAATGGAGTGGTTCTTTTCATCACATCAATCTTGAAGACACTCCTAACAAGTTTTCTTTTGATCAGACAGTCCAATTTTGAGTGTAAGTCCATTTATTTTGGGAAAACCTTACAGGTCATCTTTGGTTCCTAGTGATTTTCAGCCAAACTTCAAAACATCATAACTCCTTCAATTTTTGTCCAAATGAGGTGATTATATTTTCAAGTCAATCTTACAACCATTTTGAACATTTGACCTTCACACATCAAAGGGAAATTTTGAGTGGAAAAGGGTGAATGAGCTCCATACATTATAGGTCATTTTTCCAAATTCACCACCCAATAAATTTCTCATTTTTTCCCCAAATGAGGTGGTTATTTTTTCTATTATCTTATTTTTACATTCTCTATAACTTTCTTTCATTGTCCAAAAGCCGAAAATGTATAGATCAAGGACTTGTAGTGCAAACCTCAAAGTTGCCAAAATTGTCCAAAAGTGAAAAAATGAGGTTTTTATCTAAAGGCTCTTTGGGTGTTTTTCCAACTCAAACACCTCACAAATGGTTCATATGACTTGTTTGTATCATTTTTTAGTTTGATTCAAGCCAAAACTCAATTGGACCACCTTGTACCTTGCATTTCAAGTTATCCATTTATGTCACATAACCATTTTCCAAATTACACACTTTTGAGCTCAATTTTGTGTAATTCCATTATATACCAATTATGTGGTGTGTGTGCATCAAGATATGCCAGGGTGGAGGTCTCAAATCATGACTTGTCTTCCAACCCGAGTCATATTGAATTTTTGGCCAAAAGCTCTTTTCTCCCAAACCAATCTCCCTTACTCCAATTGGACTTCAAACAAATCATGATAAGCCCATGTGCATTTGATGTTTGCACCCGCCCACGACCTATATCATTCCCAAGTCCCGTATTCTTCAATTTTGCATTTTCACCTTTTTGGAAGCAAGTCACCAAATAATGCAAGGACAATGACAGATGGCCACAATTTTGGATTCAAAACAAAATGGTGGAGAGTATAATGTGTCTTCACATGCCATTAGCAAGGTACAAAGGCCACCTCACCAAAATTTGGTTTGAAATATTATGCAAAACTCCTTTTTTTGCCCTCTAACCTAATTGGAATCATTCAGCAATGGACCAATACCCTTCCCCTATATAAATAGAGGCTACTGCACTGCCATTTCTAAGCTTGGATAGCCATTGAACCTCTGCAAAATTTTCATTTGAACCTCTGAACTTTGAATCGGTTTTCAAAACTCAAGCATCTTCAAGCTTTCCCTTTGGCTCAAGAAAGATCTCTGAAGTGTGGTAGAGGTGTGACAACTTGAAGCCATCATGATAGTGACATGTGGAGGGAGAACCAGTGCTCTAAAGTCATCCATTCGAGTGATCTTCAAGAGGTATAAAACTTGAACCAAATTGTGAAATTCTTGATGCCATGTTACTGGAAATTTGTTCATGATGATCACTATACCATTTAACTGCATTTTCATGAATTGAGTAGCATTTAATTTTGATTTGTAGTATAGGGTTTCATTTTGGTACCAGCTTTGATTTGCATTGTTGGTTGTTCATAAATAATTTTGGATCCCACCGTCTTGTTCGCCATGAAATTTCGAGCAACTTTACTCTTTTGAGTTTTTCATTTTGAAGTTATTTGCACTTTTCTAGAAACCAACCACCGCCCATGGTGGTCCGGTCATCTTCTCAGGCGACCACAAGTCCCTCCCTCCAAAATTCAAATTGGACCAATGGGAGTGTGACGTATGGTCCCTCCAAATTTTGAAATTTGTTTGTGTTCCTGTGCATTAAGAAACACACGCTATGGTGTGTCTCCATTGGATCTAGTGGCTCACATTGAGCCACCCCATTAATGAGGAAAAGGGACAGATCTGCACGCTTGCTTACCATAGACCTTGTTCCCCTAATTTCCACTGGATTACATTTTTATTATTTATTCTGTTTATTTAATATCTCTCAAACCATTTGGAATTTGAAAAAGTGTCCAACATGAAAGTTGTTGGGATTATTTTTCTCTTCCATAATATGATTTTTGTTTATTTTTCTGACCAATAGAAAATTAAAAATCATTTTTCTCTTTTTATATATTATTTTTAATGTATTTAAATCATATTAATTTCAAATTACATGATAAAAACCCCAATTTTTTGTGAATGATCCTTATTCAATAGGTGGCACTTTTCTTCTTTTGAGCTTTCTGTTTTGAAGCATTTTTCACTTAGTTTGAACTTAGGGTTTATTATTCATTTATTTCCAAAGTTTGAAAATCCTAAGTGTTTCAGATTGGTTCATAAATTATACATACCTACATTGTTGGTTTCCATAGGTGATTGGTGACATCTTTTGTGTTAAACACTTTTTCATTTAAAGCTTATTTCTTACAGCTCAAAGTTAGGGTTTCCTTTTTCCCCTTTTGCTTGGTTCAAGTTGTACCTTGCTCTTGATGCATGATCAATGTGAAATTATTGCATCCCTGGTTTCAATATGAGATTTGGAGACTTTATTATGTTGGAAGTTGTTTCATATGAACCCTTTTTCATTTAGTTCTCATTTGGGTTTTGATTTTGATGTTTATGCTTATTTTTTGTCTTGAGAATGAACCTCCAAAATTGATGCTTGATTTGTGTTTCCATATTGATGTTGATATGAAAATTTGGATCATGTTTTCTTCTGTCCACTTTGTATTTTTAGTTCCTTTTCATTTTCATTCAATTTCATGTTTGATTTGACCTAGTTTTGGCATGTTCAAGTGAAACATTGTATGATTAGCACCATAACTTGTTTTATACTTATCATAAATGCAATACATGAACATTATTGATTTGCCATATCATTTTGTTTCATTTCATATTTCCAAATGTTTTTAATATCATGTTTATATCTTGAACTTTTGGTTCAATGTTCAAGCATGTTGTAGATTAGGGTTTATACCTTGCTAGCATGCCTTGCTTTGATTCCCATTTTGTCAACTTGCATGATTAATGATGTGTCTCAATTGCATTTGATTTTGATTTCATTATGTGTCATTTCATATGTTAAGTTTTTTTTCATTTTGATCTTTTTTTCATTTTCATTTAATTTTGTTTAGAAAGCATGTTTAGTTTGCATTCCATTTGTGACTTGTTCTAATAATCATGTTCAAATGTGCCTTTTCTTGCATGAGAAAAATATCCAAAAAATATATGTAATTTTGGACTCACACTTCTCCATTTCATCTTTTAAAGTTTACTAACAATTTTGATTCTATGTTATAGTTTAAAATTTGTTAAGTCATTGCGTTAGCATTGTTTCTCTTCTTGTTACATTCAAGAGTGTTCCATTCAAACATGGTGAAAAAGAAAATTACAAAGAGGAAGAGCCATTCAAAACCATAAAGAGACAAATAGATGCCTTATCTCTTTATTTGTTTTTATGCTTTCACATTTCCTTGTATTTGTCTTTGAGATTCCATGTGTGGAAGGGAAGTATCACCTTAGGACTAGTTTATCTTTCTTGTTTTTTGAATGGATGTAATAAGGATACTATGGATACTATATTTAGATAGGGGTATGGGACTTTATATGAGGGGTAGGTTATAGGTTGTTTGCTTTAATGCCTTAAACTAAAATCAACCATTCAAACTAAAGTTAATTTCTTACATGAAAAACTTTTCACCATCCCTTATCCATAACTAGTAAACCACTCTCTTTGCATGTCAAAACACTTTTTAAAACACCTAATAAAGGATTTAACCTAATAAAAGACTAAAAAACATAAAAATCACTTTATTTTTAACCCCCGCATTTACTTGGTCCACATACCAAGCACCCAACCAATGTTGTAAGCCAGGTGTCTTTTTTAGCCTTGCGAGTAACCGACCACAAGGGTGGACCACATAAGAGCAAGCAAGAACAAAATGATGTATAATGGACATTCTCTCAAGTGAGAACGTCTATTATCACTTACTCAAATAAAATCAACCAACAAACAAAACAACCTTTTAGGTGAACTACGAAGCTTTGATCCTTCATTGCACTTGGGGGGTACGTAGGCATGATATGTTCACACAAATCTTTGCAAGCATATTAAAAATACAACCTCACCATTTCCTTTTACCTTTCAATACCAATAATAAGGCAAACAATATATGATCAATGGTTCCCTTGGAGTACCAAGGATGCGATGGGTCCCTAATACCTTCCCTTTGCATTACCGACTTGCTTACCTAGATCTCTTTCTTAGGGTTTTATCGATATTTTCCTTTTCCATGTCTTTGGATACAATAAAGTTCGGTATGGACTCTTGCTTTAGTGATTCAATTGAGTCAAGATAACCCAATATCTTGCATTCAAAAATCCCGCTGTGACAATATGCTTCACAAAATTGTCAGCCAAAGAAAGCAATAAATCATTGTATTTTTTTCTTGGATACATTAAAAATTATTCCTAAAATCAATAACTACAACAACACAACAACAACAACAACAACAACAACAAAAAATAAAATAACAACAACAACAACAAAATCAACAAGAATAAGAACAACATTAAATAGAATTTGGTTTAAGAGAAGAATAGGGATTCGTAAAAGGAAAATGAAGTTTGGAGTCAGAAAGATGAGTTAAGTTTAGAGCAAGAGTGAAAGAACGTAGACCTTTATACATAAAATTCGGGTAATTTTACCTCTCAGTTTACCCAAAAAAAATGAGGTGAAAGATTAGTTATTTTAAATTTTAAAATTAATAAAAGAAACGTCATTTTGATTATAAATAAAACATTAAATTACTAATGCTAAGAATGAAAGCTTGTCCTTGAAGATTTTTTTTGGTTTGCATTACTATAAAAAGTGCTTTTAACGTCGAAAGTGAAATGCACTTTACCTCGGATACAATACCGATGTAACGAAGGGCGTTATGAAAAGTAACGGCTTATCACCTCGATTTTTTAAACATCGAGGGATAAATTGTTTTTTATATGGATTCGAACCCCCAACATATGCATTTTTATTATTTACAAAATTAACGCCTCATACATCTCGGTTTACATAGAAAATAAATAAAAACAATTTGTTTACAAACTACAATGTTTATCCAGAATATTAAAATGTTTACACAGAATATTAAAATAAAAATTAATTTATCCTTGAAGATCATATGTTGGATCTTCGACTCTTTGATATTTGGGCAAGATCATATGCTTCACCGCACAGTTATTTGTTTCTGATATAAAACAAGAAAAGGGTTAGAAAAAAAATGATTTTCTGCTGAAATAAATATTTAAAAACACAAACGCTTCATCATGTTTCTTTATCAATTATAGATATCGAAAGGCCTTTATAATAGAAATTTTGCAGGTTTCACGCGGAGCACTAATGGTAGTGTCTTAAACGTTGATAATTATGAAATGGACGATACAATTTTTTTTAAGGACAGTGATCAATATCTACAATTATCACGCTAAGTTATCCCCTCAGTTTTTTTAAAAAACGAGGTGAACATGATTTTTTTTAAGTTAAATTGTTTACACAGAATATTGAAAAACAATAATACAGCAAAAAAAGAATTTTGGTGTAAGAAGTTAGGTGTTCCAAATATTGCACGCATCCAATTTCTAGGAGTTATCTGTTCCAACCATTGAATGCATCCAACTTCTAAAGGAATTACCTATTCCAACTTTGAAAAAATATTTTTCTGCACTTGCAATCCATCGTAGAGAACTTTTTCAAGCTTTTAAATACTAATACTACAACAACAACATCAATATCATTTTGTGAGATGGATCCCAAAAGAATGATGTGTTCGAGTTTGGAGCGGCTACATATAAGTTAAGATTAAGGTAAAATTTCTGTAACGATTGTTCTTATAGTAAAATATGATTATCGTATCCCTCAGTTATTAAGGAAACCAATGAGACATATCATTTAATTTACAAAAAAAAAATATAATAATAAAAAAAAGTTTCTAAACTATTTTTTCCTCTCGGATTTTTTGAATAGCCGAGATAATAAGTTGATTGTCCACTCGGATAAGTTGAATAACTGAGGTAATATGTGATTTATATTTCTTAAAAAAATAAATCATGGGTCGCATTGAAATCATATCACTAGAATAACAAGGATCATCCATATTAAAAAAACGTAACGTATCTTTTGGATTTTCAAGGAGGCGTTTGAGATTCTCCTGTTATTCCTTACTAAGAACGTCATAGTTAATCTTCCTCTTACCATTTTTAACTTCCTAAAGAAAATGATAATTATCTATAGGAAGGAAATGTCTTTTCTCATACCATATGGAAGAGTTTTTTCTGAATTTTTCTCTTAGTTAGACATAATTAACAGTGATACTATTGAAGTCGAGTGATGTCATAATTTTGAATATTATTGTCTACTCATTTTTATTGATAATATATTTTTTGAGAATTGCTAATTAACAAGAAAAAAATGAAAAAAAAATTAACAAGAAAAAAAGGGAAGATTGAAAAACGCCAATTGAGAAATCATTGGAAAAAATCTTAAATTCAGTTAGAGGGATTCAAAACTTGTTCCCTTATAATTATATTCCATTGATTTTCAAAAACATCGACGTAATAGATTTAATATTTTTCTATGAAAAAAATCTGACACTCACTTATAGCTATATTACCTCGGTTTTTTATAAAACCGAAAAAAAAAGTTTTTTTTAATCAAACATGTCCCTCCCAAGACTTATAAAAATGTTCGAGACGAAAATTTTGTCATAAAAAATATTTTTTTGGCATGTTCGAGACGAAAACTTTATCATAAAAAATGTTATTTGTTGTCTGATAATCAAGAGAATATATAATATATTTTTTAATTAAAAATATTTTATAAAATAGATTTTATCTTGATTGTTTAGTTAACCGAGATAAATTTTTTATTAAAAAATATAATATAGTACACAAATATTAATCAATAAGTCCACAAATATCTACAAGACATTATTTGATTGAATGTAATAAAAAAATATATAAATAGTCTTTTCATCTAGTAAATTAAGTAGTTTTGTTTTTAATCTCTAAATTTATTTTTATAAATAATTTCTGAATATTAAATATTTTTAGTTTTAATCTTTAAAATTAAAATCCGTATAAAAATCTGCAAAATTTTCTCGAATTTTTCTACGGATTTAAAAATATGCATATTTTCTTCCGATTTTCCTTCTAATTTTCCTATAAATTTATAATTTAAAGATTAAAATCAAAATAATTTTAATATTTAAAAATTATTTTCAAAAAAAATTGAAAAATTGAAAAAAACAACACAACTTACGGTAAACGAGAAAATACTATTTAAATGAAAAAAACTTGTTTTATGTGAAGACGTAAACTATAATCTCTTAATCATATGTCAGAAAATTATATACCAAAAAATTACTAAATGTAAAATAACCGCACAAAAAATTATGTCAAAATTATTATAATGTCTTAAACGACAACTTAATCTCAAATAAATTAATTATAAATATTTATGTGAAAAATCTCTTAAACCACTTAATATCTTTTTCTTTTTCTTTTTATATATACATAATCTCTTTAACCATCAACAATTTCTTATTTCATAAGATAACTTTGCAAAATGTTATAGGTAAATAATTAATTATCATTGCAGTTTAGCAGTGACTAATCTATAACTAGAAAGAAAGAAGATAATTAGATAAAATAGTAACGTAAAGAGGTGATCAACTGATGATGAATTTCATAGTCAGAAACTAATAGCAATGGTCCTAAGAAAGATATAGAACACCAAATGGTACGGTTATGACAATAAATAATTTTGGACCACGTTAATTAAAGTCGGTAAATAAAAATACACGAAATTTATGGTGTAGATTGATAACCATGTGCACCAGCATAATGTGCTTATACATGCATTGTACTTATACATTTGGAAAGCTGATCTGGCGTTAGTTTTCTTTGGTTTCACGTGCGATCTGGACCATATGTCATATACATTTGTATAACATTAAAAGTAATCTTGTAGATAAACACTTAAGAAACATCTTGAATAAAAGAAAAGAAAACAACTTTCAAAAGAAGACTATTTAGAGAACAAGGTGTACCGAAAATTAAGAAAGAAAAAAGTATGTGATTTCATCGTTTTATGCCTTTTATTGAAAGATCAAAATACTTGTATGTGTAATTAAAGTTGTATCCATCCTTTGTTAAGCATTGTTTAATTGTTTTGTAGATACTTTATTAGTTATTCAATATTTGATTGTATTCTTAGAAGGGAATACTATTAGCTAGAATATTTTGAGAAGACAAAGTAATTATGTTAGGAGCAGTTCTTTGTGTTTAAAAAATTTATAATATAGATCAATTGGACCGGAAGATATATTAGTAATCTTCTGCAATTAATTTAATTATAGTAAAAATATATCAATATACAGAGATATGATGTCTCTGAGTTAAGGTGGTGAATTAGATTTAAACTTTGTTTAGTGATCTCTTTTTTCTTATATCTTTTAGATTGACTTATCTATAATTAAAATATCCAAAAAAAATAATTTAATTGATCAACAACATCAAACCCCATATATCTTGTGTTTTCTCATCTTCAGTTAACATCAAAGTCTCGATCACTTATTTAAATCTCGAGAATGTTGCCAAGGAAATGGAGATCAAAGATGACTATTATTGAAAAAGAATTGGAAGATGAAGATTTTGGAATTTAATTAGAAGATGATGAACTTTGTCATGTCTCCATTCATGTATAATGTCCATGATCAATATGGAAGGGGCAATTTCTCAAAAGGACTTCAATTATTTCAGGGATCTAAGAGAAAAGAAGAAAGTTCACAAGAATTTCATTTGCTATTCACGTAAATAACCTTGAAACCTTACAAAAGAATGTCCCAAGATGGAGAAGAAATACCCAAGATGAATGGACTCGGAGAATATGAAAAAGGATTCATGTGCATATAGGATCAATCTGATGACTCAATTGACAAAGAAAATGAACAATAAAATTTTGTGCTTATGACCTTAACATCATTTAGAGTACTGTAAGACCCCAATTTTGACTCTAAGATCCCTCATGCAATTTCATCATAAGCATTAGTATTGGGATCATACCTTGGCATCCTCCTTACCCCTGTTTCATTGGTTTTTTTTTTGGGAGAGATCACCAAGAACCATGTGATTGTATCATACTTGTATATTATCATTTTACTAACCAAAATGCCAAAAATATATGTCTTTTGCATTTGCCTAACTCTTTTGTAGGTAGGGCATGATCTCCATTGATTCATCAAGTTCATATCTAGGATTTAAGACCCGCATGACAAAGAGCACAATCATGAATTGATCCAAGAAAGGTTATGAGCATCACATATGAGTTACATTGATTCCTACATGTTATATTGATCAAGTTTTCTTCAAGAGTGTGGAGGTGATTTGCCCTAGAAACCCTAGTTTGACTAGGTATCTTGAGTAACTTCTCCAACAAGCTATCTCATCAATTGATCAAACTTCTCAAGGGACACTTCAAAATTCATAATCTCATTCATATATGATCTACCATGAGCCAAGAAAGTCCAAAGAATTGAAGGTTAGCAAGCTGGTTGATGGTGGTTGGCCAGATAAATTCATCTGATCAAAACTGGGTCTCCCTAGACCCTATCTTCTACAATTTTCACCATATGAGAATGATTCTAAGAGAAACGTTACTCTAAATGACATTCCAAACAACTTTCATGTTGAGACCTAGAGCTAGTTTTGCTTGGAAAATCATATTCTATGTTGAAACATTATAGGTCATTTTGTCTAAACCCTAATTTGAAAGTCAACTTCCCAAGGCCATAACTTGCTCAATTTTTATGAGATGAAATATTTACAAGTTGTACAATTAAGTTCAAGATGTCTAATTCGACTTTGATGTTTGGAGTGAGAGCTAATTCAACTCTTATGAGCATGTGATATGAGGTTACATTATAGGTCATTTTTTACCTATACCATTGAACAAGTGATTTTTCCAAACATCAAAAATGCATAACTCTATCATTCCAAATTCAAATGACATGAAATTGGTGACCATTTTGAAGGTATTTGAATGAGATACAACTTCGATGAAGACACCTTTTTCATTTGAAGCTCACATAAAATGTTAAGCAAGGTTGAATATTGAGATATATGGCTTGACACTTAGAAAAATTTTCAACATGTTGAAATTTCCAAACTTCCACCTCAAAATTCTCCATGTTCCAAGCTCCAAATGAAAAAGTGCTGAACATCAAACTTGTGCCCCTTGATCCAAGCTCTCCAAAGAACCCAAGTTCATGCATTTTGGACAAAGAATGCTAGGTCTGCGCATGGCTTTAACAGAGCTGCATAATTGGAAAGAATCAAACTCAAAACTTCAGTTCACTTTGCCTTGCCAATCAAGCTTCCATTCAAACTTCATTTAGAATCATTTTGGACCTTTTTGCATTACATCATGGGCATGCACATGCCCATGCACTCGTGTCATCAACATTGCAAAAATTGGATAAAATTTGAAGTGTGCAAGTATCATTCATTCATGCTATAAATACATGACCTCTATGCTCATTTGAATAACCCCTTGCGCGCCAGCTTTGCACCCCATTGAAACCCTCACATTCCAAAGGAAAACCTGATAAATTTCAATTTGAAATTTGAGTTTGAATCTCAATTGTTGGAGATTCAAGAACTCTAGGATCCAAAGCCTTGCAACCTCTCTAATCAATTCCTGCTAGCTTCTCAAGTGTGATCAGATCGTGTTTGAAGCAAGCAACATCAAGAACTGCATAGCATTGAAGGTAATTTTTAGAAAACTTTCATGTCTTCGATTCTCACTCAATTCTACTCAATTCTCTTAGATCTTTGGTTGTCTGAAGTCCTACCAATGTAGGCAAGAAGATTGAGTTGCTTAGAGGTCAAATCGAAGCAACTCAGTTGACACACCTCAAAATTCAACTCCTCATATCTTTCTATATATGTGGAGTTAGTTGAAATTGAGGTCAGATTCGTGCTCTACGCCATTTTTTCTTTCAGATCATGTCCTCCTTTTTCATTTTCTTGATGGTGATGAGTGAACTAGTCCGGCCAGGGTCATCGGAGAAGATGACCGGCCTTTGGACTCCGGCGATGCGCTAGAAGTGTTCAGAGCCATTGATCTGTTTTAAAACGTTTTAATCTCACGCGTCCATTGTGAATACCAGGCTGTGGATGAGTTGACTAACGTGCATCATGGAACGCGCGTTCTAGACCACTTGATCTGCCACCTCAATTAATGAGGGAGATCAAGTGGCTCACGTTTTTCCATATTTTCATATTTTTTATTTTATTCCTTTTATTTTCATTAATTAATATTAATTTTAATATTGATCCAAAAAATATGAGAGTTTCACCAAAAAATTTCGAATAATTTACTCTTTCATATTCTGAATTAAAATTATTTTTTGGATTATTATTAATATTTTTCATGATTTAATTGATTTTGTGATTATTTTTAATTGTTTAAAAATACTTTTAAGTCTTTAAAAATTCTGAAATTTTTTCTCCAAGGTCCTTTGACCTTGTTTGACCTATGATAAATCTCATGGCCATTTCTTTGGTGTTTTGATGAGGTTTTAGGAATTTGGAAAACCATATTTAATTTAAATGTATTATTTTAGTATTTTTAATTTGAATAAATTCCAAATAATTTTGTTGACCAATTGTGATGACTTGTTTGAGTTTCACTCTTGTTGTTGGGCCTTGGTCATGGTTGATTTGACTTTGTCAAGTTAATATCATTGGATTTAGGGGATTGATGGAATGTACGTTCCATCTCCCAAAATGAATGGATGATATTAATTTGGTAAAAGTCCTCCTTTGACCAATTTGAGTTTTGGTCCATTCCCCTCCCTCTTCATCTCACTCCCCTTCTTTATGCACCCATCTCATTTGGCCTATGATATCTCAAAGTCCTAAAGCTAGTTGATTGAAAAATCAACATAAGTATGGATGAGATTAGGCCATCTCTTTTGTATATTCTTTTTGTGTGTGGTATGTTTCATGAGCATAGTCCATTATACTATGTCTCTAACATGCATTAACACCAAAATTCTATTGCCCGACTCAAATAGTTGTGACTTATACATAAGTCCAATTTCGATTGCTTAACATAGCGCTAAGTTTGTGACACAAAAGGCATATCATTCTAGTTAGTGAGATTGTAAGTCTCCTTTCTTTCATGGTATTGTATGGAAACTTGGCTTTTTTTCCTTCCTTTGAAAGATGTGTTGGCTCAAGGATCCATGCTTGTGATAAGTGGGTTGAGTGTTCTCCAAAGAATGACTTAAAAATGAAAAGCAAAAGCAAAACAATACTAACTTCTAACTCATTAACAACTAACTTTTACTTTCAAGCCATTTACTTTAATGTCATTTAATTTTAGTATTTATTCATTTGCCATTATTCATACCATTCTAATTGTTTATGTTAATGCAATTTTAACTTTGTCCATTTGGACCATATTGTGTGATATATCTTGTTTGTGTATACTTTGCTTGTTTGTGTGGTCTTTGACCATTAATGTACATAATAACAACAAAAACCCTAAATAACTTTTGTGTGGACTGTTGACTTGATCTTGGACAAATGGACTTAGAACTTAGGCAACATTCATATGCTAAAGTGTGAAGTCATGGCTTCTTGATGACTTTGATGATTACAACATCTCTAAACAATTCTCATGTGAAAAGATCAAAAAGCTGTCAAAGACTTGAAGTGAATTGAAGTGGAGTAAAGATTCAAGTGAAGTATATCATTTCAAAGGATCAAGTATCATCATTGGTATATCTAAAACTTTCACTAATATGATATACAAGTGTTCAAATACTTATTCCATGATATCTTGGTTCATATAGAAAATTAGGATGTATTGCATTTCATTTTTCACATTCTGCCAAATTCTATTTTTCAAAACTGGGCTTCAGTAACCGGTTACCCATCGAGCAGTAACCGGTTACCACTGTTGTTTTTCAAATATTTTTTGGACGTTGGAAGCAAGTAACCGGTTACCCACCGAGCAGTAACCGGTTACCACTGACGAATTTTGGCAGATTGGTGCATTTCTTCATTCAAATGTTTTCTTTGCATTCCTTTGAATCATGACATCCTTTCATTCATCATACTCTTTCATAAAAGGTGTTTGTAGCAATATATAAACATCATTACTCATTTTTTTTATGACAACCTCCTTTCCTGCAAACACTTTCAATTAATCATTCTTATAAAAACTCAGATTTTTATCAAGTGTCCAAAAACTTTCTTAAAAAAGTATTCTTTGCATTAAACCTTCATATACCTTGCTAAGAATACATATCATTTGGTTTGAACACTTGTATACTACATTGAGTGATTGATATCCAAAGGGGAAGATTAATCCAAGTGATTAATATATTCAAGATTCATCATCAGCTTTTTAATTAAGTTCAGATTTTTGTATCATACCTTATTGTCCAGGATTGTTGGAAACAAGTGAAGTGTTGAAGAGGATTGTTCTTCATACACTTGATTACCTATAGGTTAGATAGTAAGCATCACCATTGGTGTGAGTAGGCTGTACAATAATTCTAACTATAGTGAAATCTCTTTCGAGTCGAAAGGGGAGTGGAGTACCTTTGGAGTGTGAAGGGAACCACTATAATTTCCGGTGTCCTTTTACTTTCCGCAATTTATTTTTCAGCACTTAAATGAAAAATAACCAAGAACCGGAAACAAGATCGAAGAATTTTTTTTCCACCTACTTCACCCCCCCCCCCTGTTAGGCGCATTTACAACTTACATTTGGCATCAAAGTAAGTTATAGGTAACTTGTTCCTAAAGATTCAGATGGCTTCCGCAAACAATGATCGTGTATTTAAAGATGGTGGTAGTAGTAACGAGCCTCCTTTGTTTTCCGGTCAATATTTCGACATTTGGAAAATCCGTATGAAGGCACATTTAGAAGCACAAGGAAGTGACATATGGGAGGCGTTTCAAAATGGTCCTTTTATTCCTACAACGGTTGTCAACGGTGCTAGTTCAACAAAGCCACAAGGATCATGGGATGATGATGATAAGAAAAGGGTTCTCTATGATAAAAAGGCGATTAATATTTTACAAAGTGAACTTGGAATGGATGAATTCTTCCACGTCTCAACATGTACAACGGCAAAGGAAATATGGGATACTCTTGTAGAATCTCACGAAGGAACGGCCAAAGTCAAGAGATCTAGATTGAACATGTTAAGTCAAGAGTACGAGTTATTCCGAATGCAACCGGGAGAATCAATCCTCGACTTGCAAAAAAGATTCGTGCATTTGACAAATCACTTGAAAGCACTTGGTAAGACACTAACTAGTGATGAACTTAATCTTAAAGTGCTTAGATCTTTAACAAGAGAATGGCAACCCAAAGTGACGGCGATTTCCGAAAAGAAAAGTTTATCAACAATTACATCCGCTACTTTATTCGGAAAGCTTCAAGAATATGAGACGGAACTTGGACTATTGGAGAAACATGAGGTCCAAGAGAAGAAATCCAAGAGCATTGCCTTAAAAGTTGATTCCAAAGTTGTGAAGAAAGAAGACAATCTCGAAGAGGACGAAAACTTTATGCTTCTTGTAAAAAGACTAGGAAAATATTTTGGTGCAAAAAATAATTTTGGAAACTCTAGTTACACAAGAAGAAAGAAGTTCTCAAAGAACAAAGAAAGAGAAGCATCAACATCCAATGAAGACATTACATGCTATGAATGTGGAAAACAAGGCCACATCAAACCGGAATGTCCCAAACTCGCAAAGAATCGTGACAATAAAGGAAAGAAGGATTACAATAAGAAGGCCTACATTGCTTGGAATGACAATGAAATAAGTTCTTCATCGGATTCCGATAGTGATCAAAGCGCAAATCTAGCATTGATGGCATCACATCATTCCGACGATGAAGGCGATGAGGTTAGTAGTAACTTTTCAATTTTTGATAATGATGCTCAAGGAGCAATTGATGAACTTTTAAGTGAATGCAAAATTCTATACAAAACCATTTCATCTCAAAAGAATCAAATATCAACTTTGGAAGAAAATATTGAGAAAATGAAAAATAATCTCAAAGATGAAAAGGAAGAATTAATCAAGAATTTTGCATGCACTAAATGTGAGTCACTTGCTTTTCGAATAGTTCAATTGAAGAGAGTTATCGAAAGATATGAAAAAGGTCAAATCGGATTGGAACATGTTCTTAGTAGTCAAAGATACTCAAATGATAAAAGTGGTTTAGGTTATTCAAATTTTTCTAAACAAACTTCTAACAGGACCATTTTTGTAAAAGCTAAAGAACGAAGTAACAAGCCTAAAGTGGTTCATCAATATAATAATAGGAAAAGGAACAAATCTTATTATAAAAAGAAATCTTATCCCCCTAGATATAAAAGCAACTTTGAGCCTACATGTTTCTATTGTGGAATTAAAGGTCATACTCCTAATGCATGTTATGTTAGAAACTTTAGTGTTGCTCAAGGCCATTATATATGGGTTAAGAAAGGAACTAACTTTGAAGGACCCAAAGCAATTTGGGTACCTAATAAAACTTAACTCTGTTTTGTAGGTATGCTTGAAGACCTCCTCAAATCAATGGTATCTTGATAGTGGGTGTTCAAGGCACATGACGGGTGACTTAAACAAATTTTCACATCTAACGCTTAAGGCCAAAGGATATGTTACTTATGGTGACAACAACAAAGGAAGAATCCTTGGCGTAGGCATCATTGGTTCACCGCCTTCAACAACTATAGAAGATGTCCTATTTGTAGAAGGTCTAAAGCATAGTCTCCTTAGCATTATCCAATTGTGTGACCGAGGTTTCAAAGTCAACTTCACTAAAGATGAATATTTGATTGAAAATGAAGTTACTCATGAAGTTATGCTAAAAGGTAAAAGATTTAATAATATATTTCAAATCTCTTTAGATAACTTGTCTTTGAATGTTAGGTGTCTCTTGGAAAACAACAATGAATCATGGTTATGGCACAAGAGGTTTGCTCATATTCATATGGAGCACTTGAATAAATTGATCAAGCATGACTTAGTCATTGGATTGCCGAAGATCAAATTCATCAAAGATGGGTTGTGTGGTGCTTGTCAAAAAGGAAAGCAAACTAAGTCAACTTTCATTTCCAAGAATGTGGTGTCCACAACTAGGCCACTATAATTGTTGCACATGGATCTCTTTGGTCCATCGAGAACAAAAAGCTTCGGAGGTAATGTTTATGCATTAGTTATTGTTGATGATTTCTCTAGATATACTTGGACATTGTTTTTAGTGCAGAAAAGTGATGCCTTCAAAGCATTCAAGAAGTATGCCAAGCAAATTCAAAATGAGAAGTCTCTTTCAATTATCTCCAAGCCACTTGCAAAAGAGCCATTTTTCAAAATTCGCCGAGAACTTGGAATTTTGAGCGAAACGTATCTCTGATTTTTTCATTGAATATTCATGGTACATCATCAAGGATGAAAGGTATGTAATTTATATAATTTTTCGAGCTCGGTAAGTTTCACTTTTTATGCATTCTATGTCGAAAGTATGACGTTTTTCGATTTTTTCTACAATGTATATTATTTTTCATGATATGTGTTTTTGTCTAAAAGTTGCCTTAATATGTGCTTAAACATGTGTAAGTGATAATTTATGAAAATTCCTTACCATACTTGTTGTATCAAGTTACTGTTTTTGCATATTTGGCTTGAGTAACCGGTTACCTGCAGGGTAGTAACCGGTTACCGCTGTTCGTGTTTTTTTTATTTATCTTTCGTATTTTTGCTTGCGTAACCGGTTACCTGCGGGGTAGTAACCGGTTACCGCTGAAAAAGTCAAAAAAAAAATTTTAAACATTCACATGGCTTCTTGATGATTTTGATGATTACAACATCTCTAAACAATTCTCATGTGAAAAGATCAAAAAGCTGTCAAAGACTTGAAGTGAATTGAAGTGGAGTAAAGATTCAAGTGAAGTATATCATTTCAAAGGATCAAGTATCATCATTGGTATATCTAAAACTTTCACTAATATGATATACAAGTGTTCAAATACTTATTCCATGATATCTTGGTTCATATAGAAAATTAGGATGTATTGCATTTCATTTTTCACATTCTGCCAAATTCTATTTTTCAAAACTGGGCTTCAGTAACCGGTTACCCACCGAGCAGTAACCGGTTTACCACTGTTGTTTTTCAAATATTTTTTGGACGTTGGAAGCAAGTAACCGGTTACCCACCGAGCAGTAACCGGTTACCACTGACGAATTTTGGCAGATTGGTGCATTTCTTCATTCAAATGTTTTCTTTGCATTCCTTTGAATCATGACATCCTTTCATTCATCATACTCTTTCAAAAAAGGTGTTTGTAGCAATATATAAACATCATTACTCATTTTTTTATGACAACCTCCTTTCCTGCAAACACTTTCAATTAATCATTCTTATAAAAACTCAGATTTTTATCAAGTGTCCAAAAACTTTCTTAAAAAAGTATTCTTTGCATTAAACCTTCATATACCTTGCTAAGAATACATATCATTTGGTTTGAACACTTGTATACTACATTGAGTGATTGATATCCAAAGGGGAAGATTAATCCAAGTGATTAATATATTCAAGATTCATCATCAGCTTTTTAATTAAGTTCAGATTTTTGTATCATACCTTGTTGTCCAGGATTGTTGGAAACAAGTGAAGTGTTGAAGAGGATTGTTCTTCATACACTTGATTACCTATAGGTTAGATAGTAAGCATCACCATTGGTGTGAGTAGGCTGTACAATAATTCTAACTATAGTGAAATCTCTTTCGAGTCGAAAGGGGAGTGGAGTACCTTCGGAGTGTGAAGGGAACCACTATAATTTCCGGTGTCCTTTTACTTTCTGCAATTTATTTTTCAGCACTTAAACGAAAAATAACCAAGAACCGGAAACAAGATCGAAGAATTTTTTTACCACCTAATTCACCCCCCCTCTTAGGTGCATTTACAACTTACACAAAGGACTTGGCCAATGCCAACTTTCTGTGAAACCAAGTGCTTACAATTTGAAACTTCATTTGATACATCATTCAAGATCCCTCTGAGTTTATCTGCAACATGATCATTGTGAAGCTGTCATTTTGAACCTGTGACTTGTGGAATTCATCTATTTCATGGACTAATTTGAAGGAGATCATGGAGTGGCTAAAGCTTGGATGTGGCTATCTTTATTTGATGCCTTTGCTCTTTAAGAAAATATAATTGTGCATTTGTGTGTTGCTTGATTCTAAAATGTCGAAGGGAATTTTGGGTTTCTATTGGCATTCTTGTCTATTGGATTGCTACCCATTAGTCAGATCTTTTCAACTCTTAACTTTTAATTTTGTGCATAGGATTAGTCTCTTCATCTTCTCCCCATTTCTTTAATTTTAAAATCTCTCCCTCCCTTTTCAAAATCTTCTTTGATTGAACTTATTTAGTTCTAAACTTTGACCACTTTGCAAAAATATAGAAACTTTGGCCTTATGCCATTGCATTTTCAAACTTCTTTTCTTAAATCAAACTTGTAAATAAACTTAACTATACTTGACTTAAACTTTCAGAAAAGCCAAAAAGAACTAACTCATTCAAACCATTTTCCGGCCTTTTGTGCCTTTCAAACTTAATTTTTGTTAAAAGCAATGCATCCACTTTGAAATTTGTATCACGAACTACGAGGTTTTGATCCCTCATTTTTATGTTGGTACGTAGGCACAAGTATGAAGGTCTTGTCAAACACAAAAATATAATTAATGAATTCTTTTCTCATCCCTCAATTCTATTTGTTTGTAAAACATCATTTTTGTACCAAATACATATGCACACAAAAAGGGCTCCCTAGGAGTACCTAGGACACTTTGGGTGCTAACACCTTCCCTCTGTGTAACCAACCCCTTTACCTGTAATCTCTGACATTTTATTAGTTTTGATTTGAAAACTTCTTACTTCTGGGTTTTGATCCCTTGGAAACAATAAAAGCGCGGTGGCGACTCTTGTTATTTGACGTCTTGCTTATCCATAGCTTGATGATCATGAATTTATCGCTATAGAAATTAAGTGGCGACTCTGGTGGGGAGTAGTCTCCAGTGGGTTTAGCCTACTTTTTGTGTGTATATATTTGTATATATGCGATGTTTGTATATATGTATGTGTGATATAATCTGCT
Organism: Lathyrus oleraceus; assembly: GCF_024323335.1. Lineage (NCBI taxonomy): Eukaryota > Viridiplantae > Streptophyta > Magnoliopsida > Fabales > Fabaceae > Lathyrus > Lathyrus oleraceus. The sequence goes on along the minus strand of NC_066579.1, from coordinate 76,637,955 downwards.
TGTTGTGTTTGGTGATCTCTGAGTGGTGAGATAAGTTCTAACCCGAACTTGAGTGCAATTAAGATAAGAGGATGGTATAGTTATGTTCGACTTGTGTGGAGTAGTCCTTAACAAGTTGGCTTGAGATCCATCTGCTCAGTGGAGACTCTTTTGGATTTAGAAATGTCACACAAGTATTTGTGGTTAGGCATTACTATCTCTAATTTGGGTCTGAGAAGCGGAGGATCGTAGAACATTTACCCCCTCTTGGCCTATTTAGGACGTAGTGTGGAGACTATTCAAGTGTAGACTTGATAACAGTTGTTACGCGATACTACACTCAGACGAGTTTCTCTTGAGAATATTATGGATCGATGAGTCATTCATCTTAACCTGTAATATCCGATAGATGGAATTAAGACTCTGGGAATTTTTTAGAACATGATCTACAGGTTTTTATCCTTAGTTCACTCCTTTGGGATGGTTCTTACCTAGACTCCATGCTCATGACTTACAATAAACCCTTGATTCTTGGTTGATCCAATCAAGTCTTGTCAATATCAATGGAACTTGGGTGTTGATAAGGTGTAAAGCATAATCCACCAAAATGGATAATTCATCTTGACAATGACTTGATTCATCCCTTGACCTTTTCTTGTTGCCTTGTGTGTGATCCCTTATTTGTGATTGTTGCATTCATGCATTCATGCACATCATAACATTCATCACACAAAAAATTTCAGGAACTAAGGTATGATTTGCAAATATTTTCAGACCATGGATTGTGGATGAAGGAACACTAAGAAGTACAATTTCAGATGTCCCGACTTGAAAGAGTTAAGGAAGTTAGCATCTTTTGTATTAGATCCCTTGGACTTTAAACAACGCCATGGGAAGCTTCTGTCTATCTTTTTTTGCTGATGTAGTTGAAGGACTCTTGAGTGTATTGGTGCAGTTCTATGATCCTCTTTACCGTTGCTTCACTTTCCCAGATTTTCAGCTTGTGCCTACCTTGGAGGAGTATTCTCATCTTTTGGGGATACCTATTTCTAGTAGAGTGCCTTTTAGTGGATTGGAGGAGATTCCCCGATCTAGTCTTATTGCTGAAGCTCTTCACTTGAAGAAATCTGAGATAGAGGCTCATTGGGTGAAGAAAGGAGGATTGTTTGGGTTGCCATATGATTTCCTCATCAAGGAAGCTACTGCTTTTGCTCAAGCTGGTAGTGTGGATGCTTTTGAAGCTATCTTTATGTTGCTCATTTATGGATTAGCTTTGTTCCCTAACATTGACGATTTTGTTGATGTTAACGCCATTAGACTTTTCTTGATTGGGAATCCTATTCCTACTTTGTTGGGTGATATGTATTTCTATTTGCATCTAAGGAATTCTAAGGGTGGTGGAACTATTGTATGTTGCATTCCTCTTCTGTACAAGTGGTTTATTTCTCACTTACCTCAGACACCTGCTTTTGTGGAGAACAAACAATGTCTACGGTGGTCTCAGAGACTTATGTCTCTCACTAATGATGATATAGTTTGGTATGATCCTTCTTTGAGCAGTTTGGGGATTATTGATAGTTGTGGTGAATTCTCTAATGTGTCTCTCATTGGTACACAAGGAAGAATTAACTACAACCCTGCTTTGGCTCGTCGTCAACTTGGGTTCCCCTTGAGAGACAAACCTAATAACACTTTGTTAGAAGGTCTTTTCTATCAAGAGGGTAAATATCCCCAACATTTGAAGCATAAGATTGTGCATGCTTGGCATAATGTGCATAGGAAGGGAAGATCCGAGCTTGGTCCGCGCAATTGTGTAGCTTTGAAGGCTTACACTCTTTGGGTGAAGAAGAGAGCTTTGGAGTTGAAGATGCCTTATCCTTGTGAAAGACCTATGTCTATGGTTGTGGTTGAGCCATTAACTCTCCCTAACCAAGATGTAGAGTAGTTGGAAGACGCGCTCGTCAAGATGAAGCAAGAGAAGGATATGTGGGAAGAGAGTTTCCGTGCTTTGAGCAAGAAGCATGAAGAGTTGCAGTTGGAGTCTAAGGACAAAGATGCACTTATTAAGCTACTTGAAGACCGAGTGACGAAGAGACAGAGAGAGCCAGAGGTTTCATCTTCTAGCATGCCTCATCCTTCCGTTGCTTGGAAGAAGATTGTTGATCAGCTTGTCCTCGAGAAGACTCAGATGAAAGCTTCTTTTGAGACTGAGATTCGACGCATTCGAAGGAAGTACGCGCCTTCAACTAGGTCTTCTGACATTGTTAAGGATCCATAGGATGACTAGTCTCCTTTCCTCTTGTATTTTTTCATTTGGTTTCTGAAATTGTACTCAATGTAATCCTTCTAATTATATAAATGAAAAGAGATTTTTGGTCATATAAAAATTATTACAATTGTTGATATACGTGTTTCCAAATGATATAGTAAGTTCCTTGAAAACAAAAATAAATAATCAAGCATTGCATTTCATGCATCATTTGCATAAGCAGGTTTCTCTTTCGCCAGATGTCTCATTCGTGTTTCTTCTGTGCTTTAGCCAAGCTGACTCATCGGTACAACACCCACGCCAATCATCTCAAAATTATGGAGCATCTAGAGAAAGAGAACAGAGAGCTGAAGGACGAGATCGCCCGCCTGACTGCCATGATGGAGTCAGTTCTTGCTGCTCATAATCAATCTTCTCCGACGCCTGCAACTCCTCCGCCTGACTGCCATGATGGAGTCAGTTCTTGCTACCTCTACCATGCCTACTATTGCTGCTTATTTCGCGCCTGCTATGTCTGCCGGATTCCCATGGGGAATGTCGTCCAACTTTATGCCTAAAGGTTTTGCGCCTACTTTTGCTTCCATGCCGGCATCTATCCTGGTCATGTCTGTTCCACCTCCCGTTGTGCACACCTTACCTCGTGTAGAGGATACCATTTATCACTCCGAGCCGTCTGAGGGTCCGGATGTCTACGAGAAAATGGATGAAATGAAGGATCAGTTTCTTGAGTTGTGCAAGGAATTGAAGACGCTAAGGGGTAAGGACTTGTTTGGAAAGAGTGCTATTGAGTTGTGTTTAGTGCCCAACGTCAAGATCCCGGTGAAGTTCAAAGGGCCTGACTTTGAAAAGTACAAAGGGAATACTTGTCCACTTAGTCATCTAGTGATGTATGCTCGCAAGATGTCTACTCAGACCGACAACGGTCAACTGTGGATTCACTATTTCCAAGATAGTTTGACCGGTGCTGCCCTCCGTTGGTATATGGGATTGGACAGTGCTAGCATTCGCACTTTCAATGACTTGGGAGAGCCTTTTGTCAAGCAATATAAGTACAATGTGGATATGGCGCCTGATAGAGACCAACTGAGGTTTATGTCTCAGAGGGATAAGGAGACGTTTAAAGAGTATGCGCAGAGATGGAGGGAATTGGCTGCCCAGATCACTCCTCCCTTGGAGGAAAAAGAGATGACAAAGATCTTTCTGAAAACTCTGAGTTCATTTTATTATGAATAAATGATTTCTAGTGCCCCCAGTGACTTTACCGAAATGGTAAACATGGGGATGAAGTATCATCGAGTAAGAGGTATGGTAGCAATTTTGGGAAGAAAAAGGACAATGAAGCGAATGCAATAAGCAGTGGGAGGAAGAGGAGGCCTCAGATCAGAAGGGATCAACCATCCCGTCAACATCATCATCAAGTATCTTCAGTTATCCCTATATTTTCTAATCAACAATCAACACCAGTTCAACAACCACAACGTCAACAGCAACAACCACAACAACGAATAAACACCTACAACAACAACAATACCAACAACATTCATCATCAATAAAACTTTGAGAGGAAGAAGGTCTCTTTCGACTCGATTCCTATGTCTTATGCAGAATTATACCCGTCTTTGGTTCTCAAAAACCTAATCCAACAAAGAAACCCGCCGCAAATTCCAGAACCACTTCCATGGTGGTACAAGCCTGAGCTCCATTGTGCTTTTCATCAAGGAGCACCCATACATGATATAGAGAACTGTTATCTGCTCAAGTATGAGGTTCAAAAGCTGATGAAGAATGGAATGGTGTCCTTCGAGGACCGTGCGCCGAATGTGAAAGCTAATCCGGTGCCTGCTTATGGGAACTCTTCTGTGAATATGGTGGATGGTTGTCCTGGCGAGTTTAAGGTTTTTGATGTGCGTTTTATCCGGAGGTCCTTGGTGCATATGCATAAGGATATTTGTTTGGTGAGTGATTGTGAACATGACCATGACAGTTGTGTTATCTATAGTATTAACTCAAGGGGTTGCGAAGTTATGAAAAGGGACATCCAGCGATTGATGGATGAAGACATGATTCATATTGTTCAATTCCGTCATGTAGATGACGATGTAAATGTCATAATTCCCATTTTCAACAGCTAGAGAGATTGGTAATTCAGTACGACAGCAGCAACAGTAACAATGTCAACAATAGATCAGTATCGCCATTGGTTATACGGTTAGCGGGCCCAGTTCCGTATTCATCTGATAAAGTTGTGCCGTATCAGTATAATGCTACAATAATAGAAGGTGGTTAAGAGGTCCCGTTGCCTACGACTAGCTTTGTCGTGAGAATTGCTGATGTTACCAAGGTGACACGCAGTGGTCGTGTGTTTGGGCCGGTGTTCCCAAAAGATAAGGAAGAATCAGTTGTGAGTAAGAAGGTGGAAGTGCCTGTTGTAGATCTAGTTGGTATTTCAAAGGGTAAGTCTGGTGAATCCAGAAATTTGAAAGCTAACAATGATGATGAGGTACTCCGGTTAATCAAGAGAAGTGAGTTCAATGTGGTGGAGCAGCTGCTCCAAACCCCCTCAAAAATCTCGGTGTTGTCTCTGCTCATGAATTCTGAAGCGCATAGAGAAGCACTGTAGAGAGTTTTGGAACAAGCATTTGTAGAACATGATGTTGTAGTGGATCAATTCGATCATATCGTGGCTAACATCACTTCTTGCAACAATCTTAGCTTCTGTGATGAAGAACTCCCTGAGGAGGGTAGAAACCATAATCTGGCTTTGCACATTTCTATGAATTGCAAAGAAGATGCTTTGTCTAATGTGCTTGTTGACACCAGGTCGTTGCTGAATGTGCTGCCGAAGTCAACTCTGTCAAAGCTATCATACCAAGGAGCGCCTAGGAGGTATAGTGGGGTAATCGTCAAGGCCTTTGACGGTTCGTGCAAAACGGTTATTGGTGAAGTGGACCTTCCAGTTAAGATAGGTCCAAATTACTTTTCAAGTAATGGATATCCACCCGGCCTACAGCTGCTTGTTGGGAAGGCCATGGATCCATGAGGCAGGAGCTGTTACCTCCACATTGCACAAAAAACTCAAATTTGTGAAGAATGGAAAGCTTATGATCGTTGGTGGAGAGAATGCGCTGTTGGTTAGCCACCTGTCATATTTCTCTTATGTTGAAGCTGAGGATGAGGTTGGAACTCCGTTCCAGGCCTTATCTATTGCTGCTGAAAAGAGAGTTGGGGAACCTATGTCCTCATTGAAAGATGCTAAGAAGATTATGGAAGAAGGCAATGTTGATCAGTGAGGCGCATGGTAGAGGTCTCCGACAACAAAGGCAGAACTGGTTTGGGGTTCCAAAAAGGTTCATCAACCGCAAGGTCTGAAGATATGCAACTTAGCTTCCGTAGCGGAGGGTTCATTCATGGCAATGAATAACACTTAGTTGCTGTGCTAGAGGATGACGAAAAGGAAGACTGCACCAATTTTGTGACGCATGGAAAGGCTTGCAACAATTGGACTGCTGTTGATATTCCTGTTGATATGGAGAAGACCATATTCATTACACCTTAGGGAACATTCTGTTATAGAGTGATGTCTTTCGGTCTAAAGAATGCTGGTGCAACTTACCAAAGATCAATGACTACTCTTTTTCATGATATGATGCATAAAGAGATTGAAGTTTATGTCGATGACATGATTGCTAAATCAATTGATGAAGAGGAAGATGTTGAGCATTTGTTGAAGTTATTCCAGCGTTTGAGGAAATATAAACTCTGCTTGAATCCCAATAAGTGTACTTTTGATGTTTGTTCTGGTAAGTTGTTGGGCTTTATTGTCAGCGAGAAGGGTATTGAAGTTGATCCTGCCAAGGTCAAAGCAATACAAGAGATGCCTGCGCCCAAAACTGAGAAGAAAGTCAGAGGTTTTCTCGGCCGCTTGAATTATATTTCCAGATTCATTTCACACATAACTACCACATTTGCGCCTATATTCAAGCTTCTTCGGAAAGATCAGTCTTGCGATTGGACCAAAGACTTCTAGAAAGCTTTTGACAATATAAGGAATATCTGCTTGAACCTCCAATTTTGTCTCCACCCGTTGAAGGAAGATCGTTGATCATGTATTTGACTGTGCTTGAAGACAGTATGGGTTGTGTTCTTGGTCAGCAAGATGAGACTGGAAAGAAAGAATTTGCAATTTATTACCTCAATAATAAGTTTACCGACTGTGAGACTCGGTATTCTATGCTTGAGAAAACTTGTTGCGCATTAGCTTGGGATGCTAAGCGTCTACGTCAGTATATGTTGAATCATACCACTTGGTTGATATCCAAAATGGATCCAATCAAGTATATATTTGAGAAGCCTGCTTTAACTGGGAGGATTTCCCGTTGGCAGATGTTGTTATCAGAGTATGATATTGAATATCAATCTCAGAAAGCGATCAAAGGTAGTATCTTGGCTGACCATTTGGCTCACCAATCGATTGAAGATTACCAGTCACTGCAATATGATTTTTCGGATGAAGAGATTTTGTACTTGAAAATGAAAGATTGGGATGAACCATTGCTTGAAGAAGGGACATAACCTGGTTCCTGTTGGGGTATGGTATTTGATGGAGCTGTTAATCAATATGGAAATGGCATTGGGGCAGTGATCATTACTCCTCAAGGCACGCATCTACCATTTACAGCTAGATTGACTTTCAAGTGTACAAACAACATGGCAGAATATGAAGCTTGCATTATGGGGCTTGAAGAGGCCATGAATCTCAGAATCAAGTATTTAGATGTCTTTGGAGATTCAGCTTTGGTTGTGAATCGGATCAAAGGTGAATGGGACACAAATCAGCCCGGTTTAATACCATATAGAGATTATGCGAGGAGGATTTCAACACTCTTTACAAAGGTTGAGTTTCATCATATCCCTCGAGATGAAAATCGGATGGCAGATGCTCTTGCAACATTGGCATCAATGATTCCGGTAAAGTATTGGAATGAAGTTCCCATTTTGTCTGTGATGCGTCTTGATAGGCAAGCTCATGTGTTTGCTGTTGAAGAGATCAAAGACGAGAAGCCGTGGTATTACGATATCAAATATTTCCTCCAAAGTCAGATTTACCCGCCTGGGGCATCTTTGAAGGATAAGAAGACTTTGAAAATATTAGCCGGTAATTTCTACTTGAATGGTGATATACTGTACAAGAGAAACTTCGACATGGTTTTGCTCAGATGCGTGGATAGACACGAAGCAAACCTGTTGATGACTGAAGTGCAAGAAGGTTCCTTTGGTACTCATTCCAATGGACATGCAATGGAGAAGAAGATGTTGCGAGAAGGTTACTATTGGCTGACAATGGAATCTGACTGTTTCAAGTTTGTGAAGAAGTGCCACAAGTGTCAAATTTATGCTGATAAGATTCATGTTCCTCCAACACTATTGAATGTTATTTCTTCCCCATGGCCCTTCTCCATGTGGGGAATTGATATGATTGGGATGATTGAACCCAAAGCTTCGAATGGACATCGTTTCATTTTGGTGGCAATTGACTACTTCACCAAATGGGTTGAAGCGACATCGTATGCAAATGTAACCAAGCAAGTTGTTGTAAGGTTTATCAAGAATTAGATCATATACCGTTATGGTGTGCCAAGTGTTGAAAAGTATATTTCGTGTCGGGTTTTTGTTATCGTATCCACAGGGATTGTAAGATATCACCGCCGTTCGATGGTTGTATTTAATCTTAGCTCAATGTAACAATAGGGTTTTGGTTTTAATCAAGTTATCTTGCATAAAAAGTAATAAATTGCGGTAAAAGTTATGGTTTGATTAAATGAGAAATATTGTCAAAGTTAGGTTTCAATGATCACTTTGCATGTATTTGCTCGGTCAACAATCTTATAAACTCCTTTAGATGATAAATCATTTCACAAAGTCCTCTCAATATGTTTCTCTTGAACACACATTGTGACTTTTGCCATTTTGATCCATTGTTTCTCTCGAACACAATCTATCAAAATGACAACTTTTTAGTTCAACCTTATGGTGAACAAAATCATTCGTTACTATCTCTAGCTAACAAACAAGTTTGGATGAAAACCTAGGTCAAGAGTCGGTAAACATCTCTCGATCATAAACCAACACAAAGAGTTTTAAATAGAAACAAAGTTTTCATCATATATTTACCGTTAAAGAGTTTACATATGAGGATCCTTACATTTACACACAAAGCTAGTAATCACCTACATCTAACCTTGACAAATGGATGACTTAGCTACTCATTTTCATGGTAGCTTGGTCGGCAAGTAAGGAAAGAAGGTTGATCAACATCCAAGTCGGATAATCGAAGTTGGATGGGAATCCACCTTCTTTTTGTGGAAGATGGTTGCTAGATGAAGAGAAATGAAAAACTAGGGCATAAAAGCTCCCAAAACAATGCTGTAAAAAAATCTCTAAAAAGTACAGAAGTGGAAAAAGTTGGTAAAAATGAGGTATGGTGCCCAAAAGTGGCACCTGCTACTTATAGACCACTGCTGGGCTGTCAAGTTCGCTAGGCGAGCAGAATGGCTCGCCTAGCGAGGGTCTAAAATGGGCACAAAAAGCCCCTGCGCCCAGAGAAAACAGGGCATGCTGAACTGTGATGTTCGCCTAGCGAACATACCTTCGCCTAGCGAAGGACACGCTTCAACCTTCGCCCCAGCGAGGTTGAGAGGTTTTGCTACTGTAATGCTCGCTGGGGACTCGCTAGAGCTTCGCCTAGCGAGTGAGTGCTGGCTGCGTTTTTCACCAAAACAGAATGAACTCGCTACCACCTTCGCCTTCAGCTCGCCTGGCGAATTAATTTGTCAATTTACTGGGGCTTTTCGCCTGGAGCTCGCCTAGCGAACCAAAGCTTCGCCACAGCCTCGCCTAGCGAGCAGGCTGATGAAATGCTTGTATTCTTTGGTTCCTTTGTCAATTTTCTTGTGTCTTTATTTTCAATTAGTTCATGTCTTTCCTGCACAATAACACACAAATCAAAGGCACCAAGCTTGTTTATCAATGTAATGCATTCCATGTAAAACAAATGTGGTTTTGACAGTTTTAGCAAGGAAAAAGAGTGAAAGATGTCCACATATGATAGCTCAAATAAGCACTTTTGGGCATCTAACAACTCTCCCCAACTAGTTTCTTGCTTGTCCTCAAGCAAAGTATGCCTCTTGAAGGACAAGAGGATTTGCTTTAAGAAACTGGTTTCTCCGAAGTTGGATAAACGGCTCAAACACAAGCGAAATCAGCAAATACAAGTTCCCAACGGTTCGAATAAAATAATACATAAGAACTAAAACTTAAATAGCAATGCAAAATATTTATCTATCTACAACAATACTATTCTGAATGAATCATCCTATCTCTCCTCTTCGAATAAGGAATGAAGATTTTGCGCGTTTGCAACCGCGGGGCTAATCTCACTCTCTAACAAATAATGAAGAAATCAAATAGATTCATACAATGTCTAACAATTAAAAATGGTACTGTGGAAGCATAAAGATCACTAAGGGCTTTTCGGTTGAAGCTTGGTTAGGTTAACAAACAAGGGTCATTTCTAAGGCCATTGAAACGAAAGTGCCGATGCAAAAGAGACATTCACAGTATTATTCACACTACTCGACTTTGTTTCATTTGTTTCTTATTTGAAACCTTCACAACACATATTTCACAACTCAATTTTTATTTTTCACTATTTTTCTTCCAAGCAAGCATTCATTTTCATTTTTTTCTATTTTTGTTCTTTTCTTTCACATCAAATATACAAAACAGATGTTTCTTTTCTATATTTTCTATACATATATTTTTCTATGCTTGCTCGGTTTTTCTTTTCTTTTTCAAGAGTTGTGGTACTTACCAATTCTTTTTCGTTCTCCCCAACTTATTTCTTCCACACCCTAAGTGAATGCTCTTAACTTTTTACGGCAAAAGAAGAATAATCAAGATTTTCCGGGTTGTAAAAAAAAGATTTTTGAGATCTCGCTTTATTTCAAGCCGAGATTCAACTGTTTAGGCTCAAAGGGGTTAACAAATACTCTCTCTGCTCACAGGTAAGTTGTTTTTGGATGTAGTTGTGCTCGAAAGAAAACAAGTGCCTTGATCATTTCTAATTGCTTCCACAATTTCACAATAATAAAAGACAAATAATGAATCACATGAATCAACAAAACTTATTAGAATCCAGCATTTAAGTGAACAATGGAGGTTTCCTCACAATTTGTGGTTTTAAGTTCTAGATGAAGCATTCATTCAATTATGTTGCAAAAAGACAATATTCAATTTACCAAAAAGAGTAAAGTTCCTAATGCATTCTAAAATTCTAGTCGACGGTAACCATGTACCTTAGCTTCATTCACTTGTTTATTCTTATCATTGCCATCCAAGCTCGGATGCACCTTCATTGGGTACTTCTTGAGGAGCAACCAATCTAGAAGGGTTTGCCACTCAATCAACCAAAAATTTATTAAACACACAAAATTAAAAACATAAATAAATAACATTAACATAAAATATAAATTTGTTCATGGGGGACAAAACACCCCAATAGTACAACACCAAAATTAAGATACAAAATCCGAAAATACAAATAGAAATAACATAAAAACTGAAAACACACAAAAACTTAACCCACTAAGGGCTCAGGACTCCTCTTCGCTACCGGCCTCAGAACCGGTAGCCTCATCATCATCATCAGCATCATCAGCATCAGCGCCCACCCCCTCACCATAGACTGGCCTGTCCACAGGCCAATTAGCGTTAAGCATAAACTGCTCACGCGCCAACAATGCTCGAGCACCGGAGGGGTCATTACCTTGCAGTTCCAACCTCTGCATACTGTTGTGCATATCAATCATAGCTCTCTGGGATGCCGCCATCCACTCAAAACTGTAGTCACACACTGCTCGTAGGTAGGGATCAAGCCCGGGAGTAGAAGCACTAGGACCATCAGAAGCCCGGGTACTTCCTGAGGCTGCATTGCCACCGGTAGTCTTTGGTCTACAATATTTAGCCACATACCGATCATCGATAGGTGCCGGGATCCTAACCTGCCCACGAGACGGAAGTCTCACCCTTGCCTGAACGCATAAGCTCATGATCAAACACGGGAAAGCCAGGGGACAATTAACACGAGCCCCCGACTTAAGCCCGCTCTCGACCACCGCCTTCAGCTCATTGGCGATTATCCTCGCCACATCTATCTCAACATTTGTGAGGATGGAATGGACCAAATGTGCCACTGGGATCGGCACAGTAGAGGTGTGTGATTTAGGCTGGATGTTGGTCAAAACCAAGAGCAGTATCAGCTGAGCCATGGGAGTCATGTCCTCCCGGTGATACCTCACTGGAACCCCAGATGGGTTCGGCTCAACCGATTTCCCAGGTAAAAGCAGGTCGGCGGTAATGGCAGGGACATCTCGGTGAAGCCTTAGGTCGGTGTGGTATTGGTCTCTCTGGTCAGCTCCCAGCTGGAGTGGTTCCCCAAGGATTCGGTTGATAGCATCCCGGTCAAATGGAATTGCACGCCCGACAACTCTAGAAACCCAAGTAAAGGGCTCGTCGTCGTCGGGCAGTGCGTTAGCATAAAACTCCCGCACTGTCGCAATGTCGTAATGCTCTATGGGACTTATCGACCTATCCCACTTCTTTGTGTCTATCAACCCGACGAAAGTTCTGTAAGTGCCCTGTGGGTTGATCAGAAAGCGCTTCTCTGGAAGTATCTTCCGCTTCTCCAGAGCGATGTACCGTGCAGCCTGTTTTGGACCGACAAACTTGTCGGTATCGAATTGAATAGGCACGGTCCGAGAAGTAGTTGCTCCCTTTCTTTTCTTACCAGCTCCAGACCTTGACTCCATCTGCAAAATATATAAAGAAACAACACACACCAAACAACAGATTAGCCAACAAAGCATAATTTTAAAATACTGCCTTGCTCGCTGCTGCTTCGCCTAGCGAAGTGGCAGCGAACGCTCGCCCCAGGTTCGCCTAGCGAGTGCTAGCGAACCTTACGGGTTTTGGGGTTTTCTGCATTTTCAAAGTTTTTTCCCCCAATACCCATACTCTAATGGTTCCCACATCAGAACCTAATGATTTCTCATGAAAATTAATCGTTCTATGCTATTGGGGATTGCCTAATTGCATGCAAAACCTAAAGTAACACAAAATCCCCAATTTGAAAACCTAAATCTCCAAAAATTTGCAAACTCCAAAATACCACATGCAACCTAAATGTTCCCATACCACACTCATCCTATTTGCCATTCACATTTGGAAATTAAGAGTTCAAACAAAAAGAAAAATGTAGTAGGGCAAACCTTAGTTACACGGATTCGGAAATGTGAAGTGAGAAGAGTTTGCAATCGACCAAAACGAGCAAGTGTCGGTGATAAAGATGCAAATGAGAGAGTTTGAGAAGCCTAGCACAAAATCCTCAGCAGAGCCGTTCAGAAATTTTTTTGAAGGTTTGGGGCAAAATGGCCCTGCTGAGATTTAAATAGTAAACAGTACTGCAGCGCTCGCTGCTGCCTCGCCTAGCGAGCTGCTAGCGAGCGTGCTCGCTACTGCCTCGCCTAGCGAGCTGCAGGCGAGCATGACAGCAAGTGCATTGGCAAATGCAACACTTGCAAGTCATCCAGCATGGGTTTAGCACAGTGTACTCAATACAACATAAAACATAAAACAGTAAATACTTACAATGTTGGGGTGCCTCCCAACAAGCGCTTGTTTAACATCGGCTAAGCTCGACGGTGCGATGCTCAAAGAGGAGCATCGAGCGGCTGAGCACAACTCTCGCGATCCACATGACCGCCGAGATACACTTTCAATCTTTGGCCATTCACGGTCCAACTATCTTTCTCGTCCATGTCTTCAATGACAATGGCCCCGTACTCTTTTACTTCTTTCACCCGAAATGGCCCGGACCATTTTGATTTCAACTTCCCGGGAAACAACTTCAACCGGGAGTTGAACAATAGGACCAATTGTCCAGGCACAAATTCTTTGTTACGGATCTTTTTGTCGTGATACTTCTTTGCTTTTTCCTTGTACAACCAACTTGAGTGGTATGCGGCATTGCGCATCTCCTCCAACTCAAGTAGTTGTACTTTCCTTTTTTCACCGGCCGACTCATTTTCGAAATTTAAAAACTTTAGGGCCCACAAGGCCTTGTGCTCCAATTCAACCGGCAAATGGCAAGTTTTACCAAATACCAATTGAAAGGGAGTTAGGCCAATTGGAGCTTTAATGGCCGTACGGTAGGCCCATAATGCTTCGTCCAATTTTTGGGACCACTCTTTTTTAGAATTAGACACGGTTTTTTCTAGGATTCTCTTAATCTCTCGATTAGAGACCTCCGCTTGCCCGTTAGCCTGAGGGTGATACGGAGTTGTCACCCTATGCGATACACCATAATGTTTTAGAATTGTTTCCAAAGGTGCATTGCAAAAGTGTGACCCTCCGTCACTTATCAACACTCGGGGGGTTCCAAAACGGGAAAAAATGTTTTTCTTTAAAAATTTTATCACCGTTTTGGCATCCGCCCGAGGTGAGGCAATCGCCTCAACCCACTTAGAGACATAATCAACAGCAACAAGCATGTACTCATTCCCATAAGAGGGTGGGAAAGGTCCTACGAAATCTATGCCCCAACAATCGAACACTTCCACTTCTTGGATATTTTGGAGAGGCATCTCATCTCTCTTACCTATCCCACCGCTTCTTTGGCAGCTGTCACAACTTTGCGCATGGATATGTGCGTCTTTGAAAATAGTTGGCCAATAAAATCCCGATTGAAGAATTTTAGTGGCCGTTCTAACCCCATTATAATGTCCGCCATAAGGCGAGTTGTGACAATGCCAAAGGATGCTCTGAGCTTCATCACCAGTTACGCATCTCCTTAACAGGTTATCGCTACCCAACTTAAACAAGTATGGGTCATCCCAAACATAATACTTCGCATCCGAAAGGAACTTCCTCTTTTGGTTCGAAGTTAGGTCGGCAGGCACAAAACCACTAGCCTTGTGGTTTGCAAAGTCTGCAAACCACGACCTAACTTGAACCTTAAACAGTTTTTCATCAGGAAATTCTTCCCGGATTTCCTTTTCAGATGCGGTAACCTCGACATTCACTAAGCGGGATAAATGATCCGCTACCAAGTTTTCCGACCCCTTCTTGTCTTTGATTTCGACATCGAATTCTTGTAACAAGAGGATCCAACGGATGAGCCTTTGCTTCGAATCCGGCTTGGTTAGCAGATACTTAATCGCCGCGTGGTCGGTATACACAACGACTTTAGACCCTATAAGATAAGACCTAAATTTTTCTAGCGCATACACTATTGCGAGTAGTTCTTTTTCCGTTGTGGCATAATTTATTTGAGCCTCGTTAAGAACCTTACTCGCATAATGTATCGCATGAAAAGTTTTGTCTTTTCTTTGGCCAAGTACTGCTCCAACAGCATAGTCACTCGCGTCACACATTAGTTCAAAATTTTCATTCCAATCGGGAGCGACTATTATTGGAGTGGTAACCAATTTTTCTTTAAAACCTCAAAAGCTTGCAAACAATCTTCGGTGAAGAGAAATACCTGGTCTTTGGCGAGCAAATTGCTCAAAGGTTTAGCCACCTTTGAGAAGTCCTTGATGAAGCGCCGGTAGAACCCCGCGTGCCCCAAAAAGCTACGGATGCCCTTCACATTCACCGGAGGGGGTAATTTTTCAATTACTTCAACCTTAGCTCTATCCACTTCAAGCCCCCTTTTAGAGACTTTGTGGCCTAGCACGATCCCCTCGGTCACCATGAAGTGACACTTTTCCCAATTTAGCACCAAATTGGTCTTCACACACCTTTCCAACACCGTCTTCAAATTTGCCAAGCATAGACTAAACGTCCCACCAAATACCGAGAAGTCATCCATGAAGACTTCCATTGTTTTCTCTATCAGATCGGCAAAAATGGCTTGGACACATCGTTGGAAGGTCGCCGGTGCATTGCACAGCCCAAAGGGCATTTTTCTGTATGCGAACACTCCAAACGGACACGTGAAAGCCGTCTTCTCATGATCAACCGGGTCAACTGCAATTTGGTTGTACCCGGAGTAGCCGTCCAAAAAACAATAGTATTGTTGGCCCGATAGTCTTTCAAGCATTTGATCCATAAATGGGAGTGGGAAATGGTCCTTACGAGTCGCGGTATTCAACCGTCTATAATCTATACACATTCTCCACCCCGTGGCAACTTTAGTCGGGATCAATTCGTCTTTGTCATTTCGGATTACGGTCATTCCACCCTTCTTCGGAACCACGTGCACGGGACTAACCCACGGACTATCCGAGATCGGGTAAATCATTCCCGCATCCAATAGCTTCACCACTTCCTTTCTTACAACCTCCTTCATTGTAGGATTTAAGCGGCGTTGTGGTTGAGCCACCGGCTTAAAATCCTCCTCCATCAAAATCTTGTGCATACAATAGGATGGACTAATTCCTTTTAGATCGGAAAGAGTCCAACCCATAGCTTCTTGATTGGTTTTTAGCACAATGATTAGACGGGCTTCTTCTTCTTTTGTCAAGAGGTTGCTTATGATGACCGGCTTTGCCTCGGTCTCATCTAGAAACACATATTTCAAAGTCGAAGGTAACTCTTTTAATTCAATTGGCGCTTTCTCGTCAATGACCTCCTTCTTCAAGTTTTCTTCCTCTACTTCCCACGGTTCTAGGTCTTCCAAACTATCAAGTTCCTTTAAGCATTCCTCTAGAGCTAGCTCCTCTTCAACAGTGAAAGCCTCCAATGAGTCGTCAAGAGCTAACTCCATAGGAGATATCTCATGAATATGCTTTGAAACCTCTATAATAGCGTCTTCGATCACATCGATGCGAAAGCTATCATTTCTATCCTTGGAATGCTTCATCGCCTCGAATAGATCAAATGTGACTTCCTTATTTTGAACTCGCACCTTCATTAAACCGTCATCAACATCTATCATCATTCTTGCGGTCTTCATGAATGGTCGGCCCAATATGAGCGGAGCATCATCATCTTCCTCCATATCAATTACAATAAAATCCACCGGGAAAAAGAATTTGTCGACCTTCACCAACACATCTTGGGCTACGCCATGAGGATGGGACTTATCCGCCAATTGCAATGTCATTCGGATGGACTTAATCTCGATGTTGCCAAGCCTCTTGATAATTGACAAAGGTATAAGATTAATGCTCGACCCCAAGTCAATAAGTCCCTTCCCGACATAAACGTCACCAATTTTAACCGACAATGTAACTCTTCCCGGATCAACCTCTTTCTTAGGAAGCGTCCTTTGAATAATGGCACTACAGCTCGCATCAAGGACGATGGTCTCCGGTTCCGTATACCTCCGCTTTTTGGTTAGTATGTCCTTCATGAATTTGGCATACTTTGGCATTTGTTCCAAGGCTTCAGCAAACGGAATGTTGATTTGCAACTGTTTAAAAATATCCATGAACCGGGCGTAATGCCGTTCATTCTCCCTTTTGGAAGGAGCATGAGGATAAGGAAGGTTTTGGATAGGAGTAGCGCTCACTACCTCCTTTCCCTTTGCAATTCTAGCACTTTTCCATCTAGGCTTCTTCACTACCTCCCTTATTACCTCATCACTTTTATTTTCCTCAATCTCCACACCTTTTTCTTTTTCAACTTCACCATTATTTTTATTCTTTTCAACTACTTCCTCATCACTCCACACTCCTATTTCACCATCAACATTTTCCTCCACTATTTCCTCCTCAATTTCTTTCTCTTTCTCTCTTTGTTCACTCTCAACTCTTTTTTCATTCTTACTACCCAACTCCCTCCCACTTCTCGTCATAATCGCCTTACAATGCTCCTTAGGATTTGTTTGCGTATTAGCCGAAAAAGAAGGACCGGTTTGTTGTTCAGCGAGTTGCTTGGCAAGTTGCCCAACTTGAGTTTCAAGATATTTTATGGCCGCGTCATTACTCTTTTGATTGGCCATTAACATTTGCATGAATTGCGTCAATGTCTCTTCCAATTTAGAATTGACGACCGGCGGTTGTTGAGATTGATACGGATTTTGGGGAGGGTTTTGACGGCTAGAAGAACCACCTCCATAACCTTGGTTATGATAATAGTTGCTTCTAGGTTGGAACCCTTGGTTCCCTTGGAATTGTTGTTGTTGTTGTTGTTGTTGTTGAGGGTGCGGTTGATAAGGTTGTTGTTGTCTCGGTTGATAGTCCCGTTGATTGGCCATGTAGTTTACTTCGTCAAAACCGGGAGGTGGACAAAATCCGGTGTCATGTTCACCTTTACAAAGTTCACAACAAGCTATTTGTTTAGCTTTTGACGGTTCTCTTAACTCTTTGATTTGTTGCGTTAAGAGTTCCACTTGTTGTGAGATGAGCTTGTTTTGGGCAAGGATGGCATCATTCGTCCCTAACTCAAGCACTCCCGCCTTCTTCAAAGAATTTCCACGACTTTGACTCTGAAGATCATTTAGAGCCATTCGATTGATAATGTTCGTGGCTTCTTCGGCACTTTTTGACATCAACGAGCCACCCGAGGTGGCATCCAACAACGTCTTGCAGTTTGGTTGAAGTCCATTTATGAAGATATGGATTTGAGTTAATTCATCAAATCCATGCCCTTTACATTTCCTAAGCATGGACTTGAATCTCTCCCACGCTTCATTCAAAGATTCACTGGTTCCTTGAGAAAACACCGAGATGGCCGTCTTTGATTCCATAAATCGGTTATGGGAGAAAAATCTTTCAATGAATTTCTCTTCTAACACGTTCCAGTCTGTCATTACGGCAGGTGTTTGATCGAGATACCAATCCTTTGCTTTACCGAGCAAAGCGTGGGGAAATAATCGTCTGAACAACGGAAGCTCCTGAGCCTGATCCACTCCGGCAGCCAATGCTATCTCATAAAATTTTGTGAGAAAAGCAAATGGGTCTTCATGGTCCATTCCGGTGAATGGACTCCCATATAATAAATTCAGAGTTCCCGTCTTCATCTCAGCTTGCCTTCCTGTTTGGTTGGCAAACTGAGCGGTGTTCCTTGGACTATTGATACATGGAGTAGAAATAGGTGGTGGTGGTTGTGGCTCCATGTTTGGTATGAATGGGTGTGGATTTGTGGTTGAAGAACTTTCTCCTTGCTCTTGGCGTTGTCTAGCCTGTTGCCTCCTACGTCTCGTTTTGCTATTGAGCCTCCTTGCGGTTCTCTCGATCTCAGGATCAAAAAGAAGTTCGTCCACAGGGATTTGCCCTCGCATAAAACGTAAGCTGCACACTAAACCAAACAAATTACAAGCACAAGTAAAAAATTCACAAGCTAAAACTTAAACAACCATTGCGATGCTCGCAATATCAATTTACAATCCCCGGCAACGGCGCCATTTTGTTGAAAAGTATATTTCGTGTCGGGTTTTTGTTATCGTATCCACAGGGATTGTAAGATATCACCGCCGTTCGATGGTTGTATTTAATCTTAGCTCAATGTAACAATAGGGTTTTGGTTTTAATCAAGTTATCTTGCATAAAAAGTAATAAATTGCGGTAAAAGTTATGGTTTGATTAAATGAGAAATATTGTCAAAGTTAGGTTTCAATGATCACTTTGCATGTATTTGCTCGGTCAACAATCTTATAAACTCCTTTAGATGATAAATCATTTCACAAAGTCCTCTCAATATGTTTCTCTCGAACACACATTGTGAGTTTTGCCATTTTGATCCATTGTTTCTCTCGAACACAATCTATCAAAATGACAACTTTTTAGTTCAACCTTATGGTGAACAAAATCATTCGTTACTATCTCTAGCTAACAAACAAGTTTGGATGAAAACCTAGGTCAAGAGTCGGTAAACATCTCTCGATCATAAACCAACACAAAGAGTTTTAAATAGAAACAAAGTTTTCATCATATATTTACCGTTAAAGAGTTTACATATGAGGATCCTTACATTTACACACAAAGCTAGTAATCACCTACATCTAACCTTGACAAATGGATGACTTAGCTACTCATTTTCATGGTAGCTTGGTCGGCAAGTAAGGAAAGAGGGTTAATCAACATCCAAGTCGGATAATCGAAGTTGGATGGGAATCCACCTTCTTTTTGTGGAAGATGGTTGCTAGATGAAGAGAAATGAAAAACTAGGGCATAAAAGCTCCCAAAACAATGCTGTAAAAAAATCTCTAAAAAGTACAGAAGTGGAAAAAGTTGGTAAAAATGAGGTATGGTGCCCAAAAGTGGCACCTGCTACTTATAGACCACTGCTGGGCTGTCAAGTTCGCTAGGCGAGCAGAATGGCTCGCCTAGCGAGGGTCTAAAATGGGCACAAAAAGCCCCTGCGCCCAGAGAAAACAGGGCCTGCTGAACTGTGATGTTCGCCTAGCGAACATACCTTCGCCTAGCGAAGGACACGCTTCAACCTTCGCCCCAGCGAAGTTGAGAGGTTTTTCTACTGTAATGCTCGCTGGGGACTCGCTAGAGCTTCGCTTAGCGAGTGAGTGCTGGCTGCGTTTTTCACCAAAACAGAATGAACTCGCTACCACCTTCGCCTTCAGCTCGCCTGGCGAATTAATTTGTCAATTTACTGGGGCTTTTCGCCTGGAGCTCGCCTAGCGAACCAAAGCTTCGCCACAGCCTCGCCTAGCGAGCAGGCTGATGAAATGCTTGTATTCTTTGGTTCCTTTGCCAATTTTCTTGTGTCTTTATTTTCAATTAGTTCATGTCTTTCCTGCACAATAACACACAAATCAAAGGCACCAAGCTTGTTTATCAATGTAATGCATTCCATGTAAAACAAATGTGGTTTTGACAGTTTTAGCAAGGAAAAAGAGTGAAAGATGCCCACATATGATAGCTCAAATAAGCACTTTTGGGCATCTAACACCAAGTAAGATCATTACTTATAATGGATCGAACTTGAATAACAATATGGTGGAAGCTCTTTGCAAAGATTTTAAGATTGAACATTATAATTCTTCTCCCTACAGACCTAAGATGAATGAGGTTGTTGAAGCTGCAAACAATAACATTAAGAAGATTATTCAGAAGATGGTTGTCACGTATAAGGATTGGCATGAGATGCTCCCATTTGCTTTGCATGGGTATCGTACATCCGTCCGCACTTCAACAGGGGCAACCCCTTTTTCTCTTGTATATGGCATGGAAGCAGTGCTCGAGGTTGAGATTACTTCGTTGCGTGTGGTCATGGAAGCCAAATAGAGTGAGGCTGAATGGTGTCAGACTAGGTTTGACCAGTTGAATTTGATCGAAGAGAAGAGATTGATTGCCATGTGTCATGGTCAGTTATATCAGCAGAGGATGAAGAAAGCTTTTGATAAGAAGGTCAGACCTCGTGTATTCAGGGAAGGTGACCTTGTGCTCAAGAAGATCTTGTCATTCAAACCAGATTCTAGGGGAAAATGGACTCCTAATTACGAAGGCCCATATGTTGTTAAGAGAGCCTTTTCAGGCGTTGCCTTGATTCTTACAACTATGGATGGTGAAGAGTTCACTCGTCCTGTGAACGCAAATGCAGTCAAGAAATACTTCGCCTAAAAAAAAATAACAGCTCGCTAAGTTGAAAACCCGAAATGGCGACTTAGGCAAAAAAGAGCGTCTTGGTGGATTGAAAACCCTAAAGGGAGATCCAGGAAAAAATTAGAGACATAAAAACATAAAGAATTTCCCGATAAGTTGAGTTCCCCACCTTGGGGCAACTTATACAAAAATTAGGGATTATGGAAAGTAACTGCAATCTATTGATCGCCCAATTTTTGGAAAGACTTTGTTGAGCACAATGGTTGACGTTGATTCATCATCCCAGTAGCGGTCAAGAGCACAGTGGATATGAAGAGTTGGTAGAAGGATTAGGGATCATTTGTATTCAATGTAACCCTTTTCCATGTAAATTACTATTTTCAACTTTGTAAAAATCTATGGAGTCTTGTCATTTACAGACTACCATCCCATTAAATAAAGTTGAGCTTTTGTCCAATTGTTTCTACTCTTATTTACTTCAGCCAATAGTTTAAATTTTATTATGATCATTTTGGAAATTTAAATTTTTTATTCAAAATAATTTTCTTAAAACAAATAAAAGCAAGAATTTTTCAAAGCAATTAAAGGAAGTATCCATAGCACTTCAAAGAGCAGTAAGTCCTTAAGTGCGAAACATCAGAGGTTCCCCAAGCAGTTAACCCTTCGGGTATCCCTAGTTGTTTGTGTTGATCCGGTTCCCCTGCGGAGTGTTTGTTCCCTAGCGGAGTTCCGATTCTTTTCCCTAGCTAAGTTGGTTGATTCAGTACCTTGCGGCGTGTTATTCCCCCGACAGCGTTTCTGTATTCCCCAATGGAGTTCACGTTTCTTCAGCAGGGTTGATCTTTAGAAGAGTAAGATGTTTTCCACATTAGATCGCATTGGTTTCCCCACCAGTCGCCACCCGACTTGCTCCCAGTCAGAGTTTACTCCTGGTTTCTGAGCAGCTATTTTGTGTTTATCTTCTGTATGGTTGTCTCCCATTTGATATGGTGTTGACCTAAAATTCCTTGTAGACTCGATAATTTCGCCTCTCCTCAGCAGATCTCCTCCCTCGGCTAGATTTGAGCCTTTGGTTTGTTGATTTCTCTGTTCTCCAGCAGTTGTCTCCCTCTTTTTGTGGATTGACTGAGCATTGTACCGATGATTCAAATTTTTTGCGACACCTTTGTATCCTTTGTTATCGTTTTATCAGCATAATCATCATATACATATATATACATATACATTCATATAATTTCATAATTGCATATTGACACCATCATATTTGGTTAACTTGTTGGTTTGAGATTCTCATTCTCTATTATGGCGGTACTTTATCCCCATACGAACCTCGGTGTCTGTCCTCCCTCAATTGTAGAGCTTCAGCCCCTTAGGCAGAAAGACTTTAACATTTCTCCTCTTCCCCACTGAGTTGTTCCTCGTGGATGATTATTACTTCAGTTTCCTTTCCAGTTGTTTATCTGGATGGAATCACTCCCCTTAAGTTATGTCCTCAATGGGTTGAGTCTTGATTGACTGTTTCTTTCTAGCTCTTACCTAGATAGATGATTTGAGTCTCCTAAGGGCCTATTACCCAGTAACTGGTAATATTCTTCTTAGTTTACAATTTGTTACTTCTTTCCCAATACCCGACAAAAGTACCCCTGTTTTCCCAGCAGTGGAATTCCCAGTGGATCTTTTTTTTCTGATTCCCCATAAAGTATATCATTGATATGTTCATCCTAACCGGTGACGGATATCTTTCTCTCCCCTACCTGAGTTTATCCTTGATATGTTCATCCTAACCGATGACGGATATTCTCACATTTGGTATTCTACCCAGTAAAAAGGTAGTTATAATCCCTATTCTTGTTCCCTAGAGAGTTAATCCTTGATATGTTCATCTTAACCGATGAAAGGTTTCCTTCTCTTTGCGGTCTTCTACCCAGTAACCGGTAGTTGTAAATCCTGCTTTTGTCCCCTTCGCAGAGTTAATCCTTGATATGTTCATCTTAACCGTGTAGCGGTGTATTCGTCGCTATATGATTTATTGATTAAACCATAAGCAAAGCATACAATGAATTCGAGTCGCCACCGCACTTTTAATTATCCAAAGGACTGGCTAAAAAGCGAACAAAAGCCTAAGAAGTTTTACACATAGAAAACTAATGAAAAGATCAGAGAATCTGGATAAGGGGTAAATTACGCAATGGGAAGGTGTTAGGCACCCATCACGTCCTAGGTACTCCTAGGGAGCCCTTTTCACACTTGTTGTATAAAATTGTTATTTGTTATGAAATATTTATTGTGCAAACATGATTGGGATGATGAGAAAAGAATATACAATCCTTATTGTTTTTGTGTTCGAACGGATGAACCCGTTGCCTACGTACCTTCCATCAAAGGTAAGGATCAAAACGCCGTAGTTCGGCTAAAAGATTTCCAAAAGTTAGTGGATTCAATTTTAAACACAAGCCCTAAGGTCTTACGTTATCCACGGGAGAAAACTCAACCTTATACAAACAACAAGTCCACCATGTGAGAAAAGCTTCAACTTGCTAGTGAGGGGTTAACCCTATAATAAGCAAGGAAGACTTACAATTCAATCAACTAAGGACAAATAGGTGAGATTGACATCAACCAACTAGGATAAATCAAACCTACGGCTAATGTATGAAAACTTAGCAAGAATGGACAAAGCCACAAAATAATTGAATGGGTGAAGTTAATTGATTATGATTATTCACAAAAGGAGGGTCAAAGTATGATTAAGATTAATTCAAAAGAAGTATTATGAAAATGGAGTTTGAAAAAGTCAAGGACTTGGGGTCCAGGTTTTAATTTAAAAGCATGAAGATGTTTGCACAATATTTATCTCAAGTTTTGAAAGCAATGTGTGAAAAGGTTTAGGACAAAATGGATGAATGGATGAAGATGGAGTGTAAAACTTCCTAGAAGGTTCACCTCTTGAAATCATATAGAAGATGACTCAAGTGTGTCCTTTGGAATAGACAATGAGCAATAACAAACAAGCGAAGCAAAGGAAGAAAGTCAACAAAAGCGGATACCGGATGCCAATCACTGGACTTATACCAATCTCCTAAAACAGAACTGGATATCAGAGGCCACTCTATGGACTTATACCAATCTCCTCAACAAAGAAATAAAAAGTGGATACCGGATGCCAATCTATCTGGGCTTATACCAATCTCTAACAACGAAGAAAACACTTGGATGTCAGATGCCAATCTATCTGGACTTATTCTAACCTCCAACATATGATCATGGGAAAACAAATGCCAAATTGCATGGACTTACAATTGCATCCTCACATAAATCAAACAAATGCATCAAGCAAAGAGAAGATGAGTGGCCAATGAAATGGTCTTATACTCACTTCCATATCATAGGAACAATGGCCAATGAATGGTCTTACAATTGTCCTCAATGGGCAAACAACAAAGATATGTCACAAAGACAGATGAGATGATCATGCACTAATGAGCAATTAATGATGATAAATGCACAAAGCATGCAAGCATACATGTACACATGAACTAAGTAATCAATCAACCAAAGTCATTCAGCACACTCTATAACCAAACAATGAGGCTCATACAAAAGGTTAGGCATTAAAGCCAACTGGAATAGGGTTAATGGTGCTCTTAACCTTGACATTGAGAGCCAAGGTGAAGCAGATGAAAGGATATGAGGGGTGTGCCTCATCACTCTTATCCCTGGTCAGGGAGAGCATTGAATATCAGAAAGTGTGGGAGTTCAGAAGGTAGGAACTCTCTCCACAAGTTAGACTCTATAGATCTTGGGTTTTTACTCACTATGCATCAACACATGTGGTGTGAGCAAGGTGAGTGACACACAGAATAGTAGGAGATAGGTTACATATCTCTTGGATTCTACCAATTGCCTTATTTAAAGGACTTTTCCTGCTTGGGACAAAAGTAAACAAGCACAAACATCGCCTCTTAAGGAGGACTTCAGACAGTTGCCTGGCCAAGTAACAGGCCAGGTCTTCCAGACTACATGAAGAAAAGAGATTCTACCTCAATGCAAATGCTATCAAGCAAAGCAAAGCAAGTTCTTAAAAGAAATGAGAAACTAATGGTACCTGAAACCAGTCAAACAAAATCAGTATACAATTCAACTCAAAACCAATATAAGATAAGGATCAATAGTCAACACAATCAGTCAAATGTGCAATGCACATAGCTCAAAGCATATGAGCTAATCATCCTACAAAACAAACAAATTAGTTCATGGTAATCAATCAAACTTAATCACTTGCATAAGTCTCCTTAAGGCATTTGCTTCTTAACCTGAAAAGCAAACTTAAACATGAGAAACAAGACCACTAGGACAAGTCTAGGGTCAAAAAGAGATAAGAAATCCAAAACAGCAAGTGAAAGATATCCAACATCAAGTTCAAACAATTAAGAAATAAACCCAAGTGGTTTCATGTTCATATCATTCATCATTATCATTTCACAAACAAATTAGGCCAAGGCATGTCATATAGAACCTCAAAGAAGTCAACAGAAAGATTCAAGTCAAATCTAATCATAAACATTTCAAAAAATTCTCAAATAATTCATGATCAAACATCATCCATAACATGATAAGCATACCAAATTTCAGCTTATTTGGATCAAGGGAAGTAGGTCAATGAAAATCAGAAAGTCAAAGCAAGTTCAAGCAA
Organism: Lathyrus oleraceus; assembly: GCF_024323335.1. Lineage (NCBI taxonomy): Eukaryota > Viridiplantae > Streptophyta > Magnoliopsida > Fabales > Fabaceae > Lathyrus > Lathyrus oleraceus. The sequence continues at coordinate 76,612,454 of NC_066579.1, read as the reverse complement.
ACTCATACAAAGCAACAAAACATGCACCAACTTCAATAAATCATAAAATAGTGACAACACGTGATAAATGAATGGGACCAAAACCATGACAAACCTTAAGATGTCTACAATTCACATGTCAAATTTCAAGTCCATCCAATTATGCATGAGGATTTCACAAATCATATAACATCATGTGTCACAAAAAAAGTCAACAAATGACCAAACAGGGGAGAAAATTCCAATCAAATAGGAAATGCCATCAATAATTCCAGAAAAAATCACATGTATTCTCAACATACACAAGTACATTCATGCAAAAATCTAGACCAATTTGAGTTCAAAAAACATGGTAGTTAAAATCACGAAGTTGGACATGAATGGTGTGACACAAATTGTCACACCCCTATTCAAAAAATCATATCTCCACAACCAGCAATGATAAATTCACAAACTCTACACCAAAATCACCATGAACATGTCTAGTTTAAGCACAAAAAATTTGAGAATCATTGGATAAAGTATCACCATTTCACAAGCAAATTGGCATAGCATACACAAAATGGACAACATGAACAAACCCTAGTACATTTTAAAATCCACACATGCAAAAAATCTGGAAAAATCACCATAAAAAACTAGAGGTCAAAAGGAGAATTTCACCAAAAATCCCAGCAAATTTGGACAAATAATGAGTGACTTATGATTTTTTGAAGATTGAGACACAAAATGAAATAAAATTGCAAAATGAAATGATTTAATGAAATAAATAAAACCGGCAGTGGCAAAACCGTAAATAGCCGGTCCCTTAATTGAAACTCTGCGTTTCACTTAAGGATGTGTCACGCAGCCAATGGTCACATGGGAATGGAACAGTGAGCTCATGCAGAACATAAACTCCACACAGCCAAACGCGATTTCTGGGTTGAAGGAAATTAGGGTTCATGTGCTACAGTTCATCATCATCATTTCCAGATTTTCAGCAAGAACGAAATGCAACAAAAATCAAAAATCGACATACCATTGTATTCATCTAACAGAGTACATCAACAATCAACCATCATTTAACCTAAATCAAACTATCATGGAAGCATTGAGCAAAATAACATCTAAACATCAAACTTTAAATCACTGTATCTTCCTTAATATTCAACCATTTTTTATGATTCAAAGCTCATTGAAACCAGCATGGAGAGATCTTTATAATGCATAGCATGATTTTATCAAAAGCATGGTTCGAATTTCTTACCAGATTTGCAGAATTGTGTTGATTCGTGGTTCTTTGGTTGGGTTTAGTTGAAACAGATGCACCTTCAAGTTCCAGATGATGAATGGAAGAAGAATTTTAGCTCAACAATGCTGGATTAAGCTCAAATCGAAAACTGCCATGGTAGAAAGCTTAATGGAACAGTGGTGCTTTGATGCTTTACAGTTATGAAATGGTGCTTGCAATGGCTTCCAAAAGGTTGGTAGATGATGAAACAATGCTCAAGAACACGGGTCCTTTTGAGATTTTCAGAAAAAAAAAGTTCAAGTGAGGAAAATGAGAGTTTTCTTTGAAAATGAAGTTTTGATCTGTTTTGTGAAATGTGGCTAGGGTTTTCTATCAGAAAATGAGCAATAATATATACTCTGTTTAATGTCCTTAAGTTTGGTTAATGAAGTGGTAATTGGAAATTAGCTTAACGAAGTGTTTTGACAATTTGTGAAATTCACTCAAATGTTGCATGTGCATGAGCTACAGTGCGAAATGGGCCCAAACCAATCTCCAAATGTGATTTCTGAACACTTGTAATTGGTAGAATGAATTGGAAATGGTTAATTTGAAAAGTCACTTTTTCACCTCCCTCATTTTAATTCAATGCACTTGAAAAAAGGCCATTTTGATTGGAAGGTTTTTGGTGAAATGTGATGAAGGATTTGGATAGAGCATATCAAATATGACTTGTAGCAAAAAACCTCACTCAATTTGGCCAAATGATTTGGAAGTTATGCCACTTTGAAGTTCAAAAATTCTTGAGAATGATTTGATCATAACTTACCAACCACACATGAGAAATGAGTGTTCTTGGACTTTTTGGTAATGGGAGAACAAGATCTTCAACTTTCATGTTGGACAAAAATTCATTTGAAGCTTGTATGATGAAGTAATTTTGGGGAGAAGAACTTTCCATTTTTGGCAAATTCCAATTACAGGTCAACTTTCTATTTTTGGCAACTTTTTGTCTGACCTCAAATTCTTCACTGTGGATGTTTGACATGTTATATGAGGCTTATATGGACATGGATGAGACCTCTCAAACCAATTCCCACCATCAAATCACTGATTAAATGCACAGTTGACCACAATTGACTTTGCTAGGGTTTTGGTTGACTGAACCATGTTCTGATGAATTCCAAGCCCCTAATCACTTGATATCTTGATTTAAAAGGATGTCACAACTCATATGAACTCTTGATGAATGGTCATGGTGCCCAAATTCTTCAAGAATGGCCACCATCCACTGTTCAATGGCTGATTTGACTGTCTTGACCTAGTTTGCTTCATCTGCAAGTAACATGGTTAGATGACAATACTTTTGTACCTTTGGTTAATAGACAGATGAAGAGCAATGATATACAAGTGCAAAACATGCTTGGTGATCAAGAATCAAACTCACAAGATAACCCACCCACTAGGAGGGAAGCAAAGGTGCACAAAGATCCTTGAGGCAATGATATGATATGATATGATGCCATGAGGGATCTTAGGGACAAAATTGGGGTCTTACAGATGCCCCTATTTAAGGTCATTCTATCCGGAGAAGTGAAGTTTAGAAATCTTCATCTCGACGCGGTAGAATGGGCTTAAATAACAGTAATGAGACAAATTTTGGTCCCTAAGAGACCTCATGATGCAAATGTATGCATGCAAAAGACACAAATTCTGTGGGGACTATGATTCACACAGAAGAAGAGACGATCCGTCGGAGTAATACACTCACCAGGAACAGAGACTCTAACAAGACTCTCATTGGGGATAGTAAAAGAAAAAGAATGCGTGAGCAGGGCACGACTTCAAATTGGGGAAAAACAAAACTGACACCGCGTGAACAAGGCACGACTCTGATTAGGGTAATAACAGAAATCAGACTGGAGACCTCACTGGGGAGTGAAGGACTCGCACTGGGGAAAAGAAAATCCAAAGGAAAAACATCCATTGGAGAGACACAAGTTGACTCCTGGGAAGAAGCAAGAGGAAACCCCACTGAGGAAGCACCAAAGAATGAGATGTTACCGGTATAAGGGTAACAGACTCAAGAAGAATGAATATCTAAGACCGGTATAAGGGTGAGAGATATCAATCAACCACACATCTGAGAAAGACCTGGAAAAGGTACATAAACTTAGGAAAAATCTGACTCCACAAGGGACCAAAGTCATAATAGGGAGCAGAAAGGGGAAGGAACACCAGGGATACCGAGGTATATAATAGGTGACCGACCAAAGCGTGAATTGGTATATATGCCAAAACACTCATCATCCGGAAGGAGGGCTTGAAAAAGCAAATCGACTTACAGGATGGACATTCGAATCCACAACGGGAAAACGAACCTTACTCAACTGGGGACACAAACCCAAAGAGTGCATGAGATATAATATCCATTACCGGCAGACCGTGGATAAGAAAACTCGCATGAGATATATTATCTATTACCGTCAGAACGTAGATAATAAACTCGCCTGGTAAGAAACACCAGAGATACCAAGGTATATAATAGGTGATCTACCGAACACGTGAATTGGTACATATGCCAACACACTCATCATCCGAAACACAAACTGGTCAAGGGATGGATATTCGATTCTATAAAGAATACGAATCTTGCTCAGCTGGGGAAAATCAACAAAGGATTCCAACTAAAGAGCGCATGAGACATATTATTCATTACCGGCAGACCGTGAATAATATACTCGAAAGGAAAAGACACCAGAGATACCGAAGCATATAATAGGTGACTAACCAAAAAGAGAGACAATCGATACCAAGCATCCGGGTAAACGAAAGATAACTCAAAGGGATAAATTGCAAGCATCCGGCAATTATCCAACAACAAAGAATATTCGATTCCGCAAAAAGGGAAATAACGAAACTTACTCGACCAGGGAAACACAAAATGCTTCAACTGAAGAGTGCATGAGGTATATTATTCATTACCGGAAGACCGTGAATAACATACTCGCATGGAAGATTATCCACAACCGGTATAAGGGTTAATAAAGGATAAATCGACCGAAAAGAAAGGTATCGGGATACCAAACTAGGTATATAATGATGACCAAATCAAAGGGAGCAACAACATTACCAACACAAGGGTAAATGAAAGGAGACCCGCTGGGGATAAATTGCAAGCATCCGACAATTATCCAACTGTACCACAAGGCACAAACTCCGCTGAGGAGAAAGAATCAACACCTGGGATTTACAACTACCGAATACGGGGTAGAAGACCACAGACTCAACTGGGGATAGAAATCACCACAGGGAGACACCAACTCTGTTAGGGATAAAACCACAACAACAGGAACCCACTTACAACCAGGACGAACCACAAAGGTTACCTCTGTAAGGGGAAAAGAGATAGGACTTACAACTACCGAATACGAGGTAAAAGCCATACTCTGGCGGGGATAACCACGAATTAGGGTTTACATCTACCGAATAAGAGGTAGAAAACCAAAAAAACTCTGCGTGGGGATAGAACAAATCACAAATCTGCACGGGAAACCAAAAATAAGGTTTATAACAAATCAAAAACTCTGTTGGAGAGTAAGAAACAGGATTTACGACTACCCCCTACTAGGTAGAAAACCAACAATTCTTGCCGAGGAATAAAAGGTATATAACCACCAATTCCGCTGAAAAGGCAAAGAAAATAGGACTTACAACTATCGGTATAAGGGTAGAGGCCCGAGAAACTCCGCTGGGGAACAACCCACTGGGAAGCACAAGACAATTGACAAATAGCCAACTCGGGAATAATCCGAAAAGACAGACTGAATCAAAAGACGTCCTAATGAGGATGTAACTCAAATAGGAAAATCCATCCCAATATATATGTTGGGAGGAAACGGAAGAAACCGTCATCCACGAGGATATATCTCAGTGGGGGACTGCAGAAGGAAAGACAACAGACACTTTCTGCTTATGGGGCTGACTCTATATGGAGAGATTTAACACCCGACATTTGCTAGGGGAGATCTATTAGGGATCTGCACCACCATAGCAAGGAACAATCAACAAAAGATACATGGCGAGAAATGCAACATGAATATCTGAATGTTTATGAATATGCATGAACATGCGTGATTTATGTTTGACGAATGCTGACAAAATAGACATATCTAACACAACAGGTCCAGGGATCAAACGCCCGGTATTATACTTCCAGGGGAAAAACCAACTGGAAAGCCAATCTGCGGAGATCTACATGCTATAAAGCATAGATCTGCGGGCACTGCTGGGGGCAGAGGATCAGAGATATCAGGAAACACCAAATCTCTGAGTGATGGATCAGCAAACAACCCAACCAGGGTACAAAAAGTCACAACGGGCAAAACAACCACTAAGACGAATCTGTCGGGGAACAAGAGAAAATCTCAAAGATCCGCAGGGGATCTCAGCATCAACTGAGAAACAAAGAGTTCTGCAACTCCAAACAACTCCGGGGAACAACCCATTGAAGGAGAATAACATCATCCAAGTAGAATCCAACTGCATAAGCAACTCTACTAGGGAAAACTGCTGCTGGAGAAAACTGAGTCTTCAACAATACTCTGCTTGCAACTATGCTGGGGAACAACCCCATCACAAGATCTGGAGAAAGAAGATACAACCAAACCAGGAATATGAACCAAATGTCTTACCTGTTGGAGATCATGCCACCCTTGGGAGAGCACTGAGATATCTTTGAGTATCCTTTCGACATTGTGAATATTCACTTTGTTTAAAACAACAATTTTTTTTGAAAAATTTAATTTGTTTAAAAACAATGATATTTTATCATTTAAAACATGCAAAACATTTGTTGAATTGAAACAAATAAGAGTGCAAATAATTGGATAAAAAGCTCAAATTCATTTGATGGAATGGTAGCCTGCAAATGGCAAGGCTCCATAGATCTGTACAAATTTGAAATCAGTGATATATATTGGAAGAGGGCTACATTGAACATAATGATCCTTTCTCTACCAATTTGAATCTCGATGTATTCGAAGCTTCAGTTTGACGACGAATCGAGAATCCTCTGACGAAATGACAGCTGTGGAAACAGAAAGTCTTGTGAGGATGCAGTTACTTGCCAAAATCCCTAATTTTTGCCTAGATTGCCCCAGGGTGAGGTACTCAATCTAGCGGGATGCAAATATTCCTTTTTTTTATGTCTCTAATTTTTGCCTGGATTACCCTTGCAGGTTCTCCACCGAGACGCTCATTTTTGCCTAAGCCGCCCTTTCGGGTTTTCAACTTAGCGAGCTATTCTGTTTTTCATTTGCATATACTTTTTTTTAGGCAAAGTATCTCTTGACTGCATCTGAATTCACAGGACGAGTGAAATCCTCCCCATCCATTGTTGTAAGCATCAAAGCACCGCCTGAAAAGGCTCTCTTAACAACATATGGACCCTCGTAGTTTGGAGTCCACTCGCCCCTGGAATCGGGCGCGAAAGACAAGACTTTCTTGAGCACGAGGTCACCTTCCCGGAACACACGCGGCTTGACCTTCTTATCGAATGCTTTCTTCATTCTCTGCTGATATAACTGACCATGACACATGACAGTCAATCGCTTCTCTACAATCAAATTCAACTGGTCGTAACGACTCTGAATCCATTCAGCATCAGTCAACTTGGCTTCCATCAAGACTCTCATTGATGGGATCTCCACCTCTACTGGGAGAACAACTTCCATGCCATTAACAAGAGAGAAAGGGGTTGCCCCTGTTGAAGTGCGTACAAACGTACGATATCCATGCAAAGCAAATGGCAGCATCTCATGCCAATCTTTGTACGTGACAGTCATTTTCTGGATAATCTTCTTGATATTCTTATTAGCAGCTTCAACAGCCCCATTCATCTTTGGTCTGTAGGGAGAGGAATTATGGTGTGCAATCTTGAATTCAGCGCACAACTTATCCATCATCTTGTTATTCAAATTAGATCCATTATCAGTAATGATCCTCTCTGGCACACCATAACGGCAAATCAACTGGTTTTTGATAAACTTCACAACCACCTGCCTGGTTACATGCGCGTACGAAGCGGCTTCAACCCATTTGGTGAAGTAATCAATTGCTACGAGAATAAACCGGTGTCCGTTGGACGCTTTCGGCTCAATCATGCCGATCATGTCGATTCCCCACATAGAGAAAGGCCATGGTGATGAAATCACATTCCAAAGTGTCGGAGGAATATGAATCTTATCCGCATAAATTTGACACTTGTGACATTTCTTCACATACTTGCAACAGTCAGACTCCATTGTCAGCCAATAGTAGCCTGCTCTCAACATCTTCTTAGCCATGGCATGTCCATTGGAATGAGTACCAAATGAACCCTCATAGACCTCAGTCATCAACAGGTTTTCTTCGTGTCTATCCACGCATCTGAGCAAAACCATGTCAAAATTTCTCTTATACAGCACTTCACCACTGAGGTAGAAACTGCCTGACAACCTTCTCAAAGTTTTCCTATCTTTCACAGATGCCCCAGGCGGGTAGACCTGGTTCTGGAGGAAATTCTTGATATCAAAATACCAAGGCTTGTCATCTTTCACTTCTTCGATTGCAAATATGTGAGCTGGTCTGTCCAAGCGCATCACAGTAATGTTGGGGACATCATTCCACCGTCTGACCACAATCATGGAAGCAAGTGTAGCAAGAGCATCTGCCATTCGATTATCCTCTCGAGGAATGTGATAAAATTCAACTTCTGTGAAGAATGTTAAAATTCTCCTTGCATAATCTTTGTATGGAATGAGACCAGGTTGATTCGTTTCCCATTCTCCCTTGATCTGATTGACAACCAGGGCCGAATCGCCATACACATCAAGATACTTGATTCTCAAATCAATGCATTCTTCAAGTCCCATAATACAGGCTTCGTACTCCGCCATATTATTCGTGCATTTGAAAGTTAGCCTTGCTGTAAACGGAATGTGTGAACCTTGAGGAGTAATGATCACTGCCCCAATTCCATTTCCAAAATGATTAACAGCGCCATCAAACACCATCGTCCATCTGGAACCAGGTTCCGGACCTTCATCAAGTGCAGGCTCATCGCAATCTTTCATCTTCAAATACAGAATTTCCTCATCGGGGAAGTCATACTGAACAGAATAATGATCTTCGATCGGCTGGTGCGCTAAATGGTCAGCCAAGATACTACTGAAGGTGAGAAAAACAAGAAAGGGGGGTTTGAATTGTTTGGAAAAATAAGCGCTTTTTCAAAATGAAAATCACACAAGGATTTTATACTGGTTCGCTTATAACACAAAGCTACTCCAGTCCACCCGGCCGAGGTGATTTCGCCTTCAACAAGGACTTAATCCACTAATCTTGAAAGATTGATTACAAACAACGTCTAAGAGAAAGATCTCTTAGTCCTCTCAAGTATACAGACTACACAGAGTCACTTGAGGAAATAAACAAACACTAGATAAAAGATTTATGTAATCTAGAGTGCTTCTAAGAAAGCAAATATTACAATAGTAAGAACAAAGTGATTCACGTTATAAGCAAAAGCTTCGTGAAGATTTAGAGAGTAAGACAGTTTTCTTGAACGTTGATGTTTCAGTATAGTTTTCGCTTGTATATATTGTATATTGAATGTTGATTTGCAGTCCTTTATATAGATCAGTGAGGTAGTAGTTGAAACTGATGAGTAATAAAATGAATTTACGCCATAACATAAATAGCTTCTGCCAGGATAACTTTCTCTCCTTGAAATGACTACTTACCACATATAGTACCTTCTTTATTGAAATTGGAGATTAACGTCTCTTTCTGTTTTAGGAAATCCATTTGCAAATCTTTACTTGACTTTAACGTTACTCTTTCATAATTAGCAATTCCATGATCAGAGTCTTCGTGTATCTGAGAATCTTGGAATCTTGCTTCTGATGTAGATCTCTTTTGAGTTCTGATGGATTCTTCAGATAGCGCTGAGAGTTTCTGGAGTTAGACATACCGTTGTTCAGAGTCAGAACTTCTAGAGCTTACTTCTTGTTTAGATGTTTCTGATACTTTGCTGTTTTGCTCAGAGTTAGACTTTCTTGAACGTGTTTCTACTTCAGATGCTTCTGGTCTTCTGATAATTTGTATCTGATCTGGTTCTGTATCTGATGATGTCATCAGATTTCTTCCTTCTTTCTTTAGAACCCTGCATACTTAGAAACTTTTCGTTAGGGTGCCATTTTTGGTTTCATCCTTTGTTATCATCAAAATCAAGGAATCTGTTGTAGAACAATTTTTGTTCTTACAATCTCCCCCTTTTTGATGATGACAAAACAAACTTAATTAGCAGATGAAACATGAATAATATCAGATCAGATAGACAGAAGCTCCCCCTGAGATAGGCTAGGGAGTTCAGAAGTTCTTACCAGAGCTTCCAAGCAATGAGGTTTCTTGATACCTTCTGCAATTTCTTAAGTCTAGAGTCTAGAGTTAGATAATTTTATTTTTAAGAAAAATATGTTGCAGAGTGCTTAAGGTATTTAGACATTATTTTCATCAGAGCTATTAATGACTTCTCCCCCTTTTTGTCAGAATCAAAAAGACATAGCAGAAATAAAAGTTAAGAGAAAAACATTGTATTCAGATAAAAGCACAAAGGCAACAGGAAAACATCAGAATCAGAGAAAGCAAACAAAACAACAGGCAAGCAAAAGAAATATCCTAAGTGCCTAGGGGTTCGGAGGCGGAGGCATTCTCTGAAGCAACATAGCCAGCATGTTCTGAATGTTGTCGTTGACAGTGTCTTGCTTATCCATTCTGGCACGGAGTTCATTCTGATCTTGCTTAAGTTCTTTCAGCGTCTGGAGAACCATAGGGATAACAGAAGAAGAAGACTCCCCCCGAGTCAGAGCCTGCTGTGCTTCAGCAATAGCCAGCGCTTCAGCTTCAGCAGCAGCTTGTGCTTCAGCTTCAGCAGCAGCTTGTGCTTCAGCTTCCTTTATCCTTAGAATTTCAGCTTCTCTTGCTCTTTCTTCCTCCAGCCTTCTAGCCTCTTCTTCAGCTTCTCTTGCTAATCTCTCTTCTTCCAGCCTTCTGGTTTCAGCTGCTCTTGCCAGTCTTTCCTGAAGTCTTGCCTCAGCATCTCTGATGTAGCCATTTCTGACTTGTTCAGAGATGTTCTTCAGTCTAAAAGCCTCAGAGGTCATCCAGCCAATGACTCTGTTCCAGTGTGTCCTTACAGAGTCAGGATCATCACTGACTTCAGAGTTAGTGGTCAGAGACTTGACCTTTTGTACTGAAGCCCCTGCGACCAGCATGATGGCTTCCTCAAGGGTAGGTACAGAAAGGTTTGGTTCAGAGGTTTGAGGTGAAGAAATTGGAGGGCTGAGATTTAATGTGAGAGGTTCAGATTCTGCTTCAGGTTGAGGTTCAGATCTTTGGGGTGAAGCGTAAAGAGGGTTTAAGTCTAAAGGTTCAGATTCTGCGGAGGTGTTTGGAGGGGTGATATCAGAGGTGTGGAGGTCAGAAGGTTGAGTTTCAGAGGGTTGGTCTTCAGAAGTAATGTTGGTTGTTTGTTCTGGTGGAGGTGAAGTTGCTTCAGATTGTGTTTGTGTTGGTTGTTGTGAAGCAAGGTTTTGAGCCTGAATTTGGGCTAAGGTTGGAGAGTCAGGGTCAGAGTATTCTTGGTCAGAGGAGATTTGAAGGTATGGTGGTGATTCTGGTTCTGAAGATGATGAAGAGGAAGTGCTTTGGTTCATTTGTTCAGGTTCAGAAGGAGGTATGAATGTACGGGCGATATTTAAAATTGGTGAAGGTTGTGAGGTTCTGGTTGTAGAAGGTGGGATTTCAGAGGTTGTATAAATGGGTGGTGTTGGGAGAGGATTAAAGGAAGGAGTAGAGGAAACCATCAGAGGTTCAGAGGAAAGAGGAGGAACAGACGTACCAGTAGAAATTTGCAGAGGAGCTGGAGATCTGCTTCCAGAAGATTCTCCAAGTCTTGCCTTCTTTGCCTGTGATGCTATCTTCTTCTCAGAGAGACCTCTCTTGTACCTGACGAAGTCTTCTTCTGAATCTAGACAATCGTCAAGGCTGAAGTCAGAGATGTCAACACCTTCATCCAGCAGACGATTAAGATAGATAGCAATCGCATCTCTGGGTTCATTCTTGTAGAACCTAGCAAGACCATGAGGCAGCTTCCTCTGATCTTTCAAGGAATCCCAGGATGTGTCCAGCGAGGGTCTGACTTGAATCTTCTTTATTATTCCCATACTCTTGAGATTTTTGGCGTTCAGAGGCTTCCCAGTATCTATTGCCAGATCTTGCATCAGCTTGGCCTTCTCCAGATGATCTACCAGCCCATTCTCAATGAAAACATCAGATAACAATCTTCCCAGAGGGATGTAGGATTTGGGCTTCATGTTGTTTCTGGTCTCCCTAACAGAGTCTCTTAGGTATCTGAAGAGTAGTGCAGGAAGGCAGATCTTCACACCCTTGTGAATGCAATACAGAATGCACTTCTGATCTGCATTGATGTAATCAGAGGAGTTTGAGGTTGGGCGGTGGTGAATAGTTCCCAGAATGATCTTAAGCCACACTCTGAGGTTCTGATGCATCTCTTTGTTCTTTGAAGGATTTCCTTCAGTTTGGGTTTGAAGATGGTTGGATTGATTACTTCAGCAACGCGCCTTGATCTAGGGTTGATGTTGTAAATCCTTTTTCCTCCATCTTTCTCCATGTTCAACAAAGAAGCAATTGACTCTTTAGTAATTACTATCTTTACCCCCAAAACATAGGAGACGATGAAATGATCATCAGCATCTGCAAATCTCCAGAACTCCTTGATGAGAAGTGGGTAAACAGGGCCATAGAGCCTTTGGAAGTAGTTTCCCCAACCTTGTTGACGAAGTTCTTCAGTAAGATCAACTCCATTTCTTCTCAAGTTGTCAAAGTCCACCAGTGTTTCACATAACACATCCAGGCCCTCAAAGGGAGTTGCTAGGTTAATGTGGGGTGCACGGTCAAGAACATGGGGTTCTTTGTAAACTGGGGTGATGGAGACTCCTGTAACAATTGGAGTTGGAATGCTTAAAGTTTGAGCAGTTGAGCTTGATTCCATTTGTTGAGAAAAGTTGAAAACTTGTTGTTGTTGAGCGTCCATGGTTGAAGAAGAAGATGAAGAGTTTGCAGAAATGCTTCAGAGAGGTTTAGGGTTTTAGAGAGGGTTTGAGAGTGAGTGAGAGTGATAAGTGTGTGAAAAGTGAGAAAAGTGTTTAAATACCCTAAGTTAAAACACATGCAAAACGACACACAATATTGCGTTAGCACAAAGCTCAAGTAAGCACGCTTGGGGGAGAAATGATTAAGGCTAATTAATGAATGTCTAATCCCAACAGTACGCACACTGCTCGAGGAGATCTCAAACGTTTCACCTTTAATTTTCTTCTGGACAGCTGTCTAGAAGTTCTAGGGTTAGACGCTAAGTGCTCCACGTGTTGATATATCTGATCTTCAGGAATACCAAAGGATTGGTTCCTGGAGATTTCTAACTCAGATATCTTCTTAACTGGTAGAAGTATCAGAGTCAGAGGCAGAAATACATTTGTTTACATCAGAGTCTCATTTTACATTCTCAGAGGCACAATTCATTCAGGACAATTTTGAATGTTTAGATTTTCTAAGATAAAAAGAAATCTATCTTCAGCTAGAGGCTTAGTAAAGATATCTGCCCATTGATGATCTGTATCAATGAACTTCAATGTTACTATCCCTTTCTGAACATAGTCTCTGATAAAATGATGTTTTATTTCAATGTGTTTGGCTCTGGAATGTAGAATGAGATTCTTACTTAGACAAATAGCAGCAGTATTATCACAAAAGATAGGAATGTTACTCTCAAAGATTTGCAGATCTTCTAACTGATGCTTCATCCAGAGCATCTGAGTTGTGCACAGTGATGCTGAGATGTATTCTGCTTCTGCAGTTGATAGAGCGATTGTTGACTGTCTTTTGCTAGCCCAGGATATCAGATTGTTTCCCAGAAGCTGGCAATTTCCAGAAGTGCTTTTTCGTTCTATTCTATCTCCTGCATAATCTGCATCACAGTAACCCGAGAGTCTATACTCTGATGTTTTCTCATACATCAGGCCCAGGTTAGGAGTTCCTTTCAGATACTTGAGAATTCTCTTCACTGCTGTTAAATGAGATTCTCTAGGATCTGATTGGAATCTGGCACATAGACAGACACTAAAGAGAATATCAGGACGAGTAGCAGTCAGATAGAGAAGAGAGTCTATCATACCTCGATAGAGCTTCTGACAAACCTTTGCGCTTACTTCTTCTTTTTTAAGAATGCATGTTGGATGCATTGGAGTTTTTGCAGAGTTGCAGTCAGCCATGTCAAATTTCTTCAGAACATCTTTAATATATTTGCTTTGATGAACATATGTAACTTCTGAGGTTTGGTTAATTTGAATTCCCAGAAAGAACTTTAGTTCTTGCATTAAACTCATTTCAAATTCTGCCTGCATTAACTCAGAAAATTCTTGACAAACAGAGATATTAGCAGAACCAAAAATAATGTCATCAACGTAAATCTGGCATATCATGAGATCATTATTAAGGTTCTTACAGAAGAGTGTGGAATCAACTTTCCCTCTGATAAAGTTTTGTTCCAGAAGAAAATTGCTTAGACGTTCATACCAAGCTCTGGGAGCTTGTTTAAGTCCATATAAAGATTTTTTGAGTTTAAAAACATGTTCTGGAAAGTTTGGATTTTCAAAACCTGGAGGTTGGTTGACATACACTTCTTCTGATATATAACCATTAAGGAATGCACTCTTGACATCCATTTGATATAATTTAATAGAATGGTTAATAACAAAAGATACAAGAAGACGAATAGATTCTAACCTTGCGACTGGAGCAAAGGTTTCATTATAATCAATACCTTCTTGTTGACTATAACCTTGAGCTACCAGTCGAGCTTTGTTTCTGACGACTTCTCCTTTCTCGTTCAGCTTGTTTCTGAAAACCCATCTGGTTCCAATGACGTGAGTGCCTCTGGGTTTAGGAACGAGATCCCAGACATCATTCTTTGAGAATTGATCTAATTCTTCTTGCATGGCTGAAACCCAGTCGTTATCTTGAAGTGCTTCATCACAAGACGTAGGCTCAATCAGAGAGACTAGTCCCAGAGGAGTATCTTCAGAAGTCCTGAAGGTAGATCTGGTTCTGACAGGTTCGTCCTTGTTTCCCAGAATCAAATCTTCAGATACATTGATACGACTTTTAACTTTCTTTGGGATTTCTGGGGATTTAATTTCTTCAGAGTTCTGAGTGACAGTTGCTTCTGGAGTTTTATCAGATCCTGCAAGAGTGATTTCTAAATCTGCAAAACTTTGAACTAGCTTTGACTTTTCAGGGTCAAGCTTATCATCAAATCTGACATGAATAGATTCTTCCACAATTTTGGTTTCTGTATTGTATACTCTGTAGCCTTTAGAGCGTTCTGAGTATCCTAACATAATACCTTTCTGTGCTTTGGAATCGAACTTGTTCAGATGTTCTTTAGTGTTTAAGATAAAGCAAGAACATCCAAAAGGATGAAAATATGAAATGTTTGGTTTTCTTCCTTTACACAGTTCATAGGGAGTCTTTTCCAGAATAGGTCTTATAGAGATTCTATTCTGAATGTAACACGCTGTATTTACAGCTTCTGCCCAAAAGTGCTTTGCAACATTAGTTTCATTGATCATGGTTCTGGCCATCTCTTGGAGTGTCCTATTCTTCCCCTCTACAACTCCATTTTGTTGTTGGGATATTCCATTAGAGTCAAATAATTCCTCAAAATCTTTGTTTTCAAATTCCCCACCATGATCACTTCTGACTCTAATAATTTTAGAGTCAAGTTCTTTTTGCACTTTGGAACAGAAACTGGTGAATACAGAGTGAGACTCACTCTTGTGCTTTAGGAATTTCACCCATGTCCAGTGACTGTAATCATCAACAATGACTAGTCCATACTTCTTTCCATTGACTGATGCTGTTTTCACAGGACCAAATAAGTCAATGTGAAGAAGTTCCAGAGGCTTAGAGGTAGAAACAACATTTTTCTTTTTGAAAGACGTTTTTGAAAATTTTCCTTTCTGACATGCCTCACACAGAGCATCTGAAGAAAACTTCAGTTTAGGTAGGCCTCTGACTAACTCGAGTTTATTTAGCTGAGAAAGTTTCCTCATGCTAATGTGGCCCAAGCGTCTATGCCATACCCATTGCTCTTCGTGAACCGACATCAGACATTTAACATTTTGTTCTTTTAAATCAGAAAGATTAATTTTATAAATGTTGTTTTTCCTCTTGCCTGTGAAAAGGACAGGGCCATCGTTCTGATTAATGGCTTTACATGTTTTTTGATTAAAGATTACATCATAACCGTTATCACTTAATTGACTTATGGATAACAAGTTATGCATTAATCCTTCTACATAAAGGACATCAGATATAGAGGGAAGAGTACCATTACCAATAGTTCCGGAGCCTCTGATCCTTCCTTTCTGATCTCCTCCGAAGCCTACAAATCCAGCGTCTTTAAGTTCCAGACTTTGGAACATAGACTTTCTTCCCGTCATGTGTCGCGAGCATCCAGAGTCCAGGTACCATGACTGGTGTCTGAACTTTGCTGCATAGGATATCTGCAACATAGATAATCTTATCTTTCGGTACCCAGAATCTCTTGGGTCCTTTCAGATTAGTTTTCCCAGAGTTTCTTATAACTTTGGGTTTTCTAGCAATTTTAAATTTTTGTTCTTGTGTGTGTGTGTGTGTAATGATATGAAAAGGGAGATTTAAGTTGGTCACTGGTAGAAGTTTTATCTTCCTTAGGATCATACCCAATTCCCTTTTTATTGTTCCGACTTACTCCATAAATCATGGATGCCATAATACTCCTATCTATCCCATTCTTCAGAAATTCTTGAAAGGCTTCTTCATATTCATAAATTATTTTATTTGAAGTTTGTGGTGCTTGAGACAACGCTTCTTCTAATTCTAAGTTGTTTCTCTTTGCTCCATCTCTTTCTAATGTTAAAGATCTGATTGTATCTTCTCGTGCTAGAATTGTCATCTCAAGTTCACTACATTCTTCAAATTTTGCTTTAAGACAGCCTTTAATGTTTTTAAACTTTTGTTTTAATTTCTGATATGAGCTAAGAGTTTCTGACAAACAAGATTCTAGATCAGATCGAGAGAGTTCAGAAAATACCTCTTCAGATTCTTCATCTGAGCTACTCCTGGATGTGGTAGCCATAAGTGCCACGTTGGCCTGTTCATCAGAGTCAGATTCTGATGATCCAGATTCACTATCATCCCAGGTAGCCATCAGTCCTTTCTTTGTCCTGAAGGTATTTTTCTTGAAGCTTTCTTTTCTAGAGTTGTCTTTCTTTAGCTTGGGGCATTCATTCCTGTAATGACCTGTTTCTTTACATTCATAACAGGTAATATCTTTGTTAGATTTACCTTTTGAAGTTGATTCTGATCGATCCCCTCTGGGTCTTGGTCTTCTGAAGTTGTTGTTCCTCTTTTTCCAGAGTTGCTTAACTCTTCTAGTTAGTAGGGACAATTCTTCTTCATCATCAGAGTCTTCTGGTTCAGAGTCGTCAGCATCTTCAGTTTCTGCCTGGAGAGCTTTGGTTCTGTCAGGTTTGCGTCTTTCAGGTCTGGACTTTAATGCTACAGACTTGTTCTTTTTCAGAGGCTCATCTTCCTCTAGTTCTATCTCATGGCTTCTGAGAGAACTGACAAGTTCTTCAAGGCTGATATTGTTCAGATCCTTTGACAGCTTCAGAGCAGTAACCATAGGTCTCCATTTCTTTGGCAGACTTCTGACTATCTTTTTGACGTGGTCTGCAGTTGTATACCCTTTGTCTAGAACCTTGAGACCTGCAATAAGAGTTTGGAATCTAGAAAACATTGCCTTTATAGCTTCGTCATCTTCCATTTTGAAGGCTTCATATTTCTGGATAAGCGCCAGAGCCTTTGTCTCTTTGACTTGGGAGTTTCCTTCATGAGTCATCTTCAGAGAGTCAAGTATATCTTTGGCTGTTTCTCTGTTGGTGATCTTTTCATATTCGTTGTACGATATGGCATTGAGAAGTATGGTTCTAGCCTTGTGGTGATTTTTGAAGACACGTTTCTGATCTTCTGACATCTTATTTCTGGGAACTTCAGCTCCATTTTCTAAGACTAGAGGTGTGTATCCATCTGTGACAATGTCCCAGAGGTCAGCATCATAACCCAGAAAGAAACTTTCGATTCTATCTTTCCAGTAGTCAAACTTCTCTCCATCAAAGACAGGAGGCTTAGCATTGTAACTATCTCTTTCATTTGAGTGGGCCATAGTTTTTCTCGTACTGGATCTCTCTACACTGTTAAGTGTTTGATTAGAAAATCAATAACAGAGCCGGAGCTCTGATACCAATTGAATGTGAGAAAAACAAGAAAGGGGGGGCTTGAATTGTTTGGAAAAATAAGCGCATTTTCAAAATGAAAATCACACAAGGATTTTATACTGGTTCGCTTATAACACAAAGCTACTCCAGTCCACCCGACCGAGGTGATTTCGCCTTCAACAAGGACTTAATCCACTAATCTTGAAAGATTGATTACAAACAACGTCTAAGAGAAAGATCTCTTAGTCCTCTCAAGTATACAGACTACACAGAGTCACTTGAGGAAATAAACAAACACTAGATAAAAGATTTATGTAATCTAGAGTGCTTCTAAGAAAGCAAATATTACAATAGTAAGAACAAAGTGATTCACGTTATAAGCAAAAGCTTCGTGAAGATTTAGAGAGTAAGAGAGTTTTCTTGAACGTTGATGTTTCAGTATAGTTTTTGCTTGTATATATTGTATACTGAATGTTGATTTGCAGTCCTTTATATAGATCAGTGAGGTAGTAGTTGAAACTGATGAGTAATAAAATGAATTTACGCCATAACATAAATAGCTTCTGCCAGGATAACTTTCTCTCCTTGAAATGACTACTTACCACATATAGTACCTTCTTTATTGAAATTGGAGATTAACGTCTCTTTCTGTTTTAGGAAATCCATTTGCAAATCTTTACTTGACTTTAACGTTACTCTTTCATAATTAGCAATTCCATGATCAGAGTCTTCGTGTATCTGAGAATCTTGGAATCTTGCTTCTGATGTAGATCTCTTTTGAGTTCTGATGGATTCTTCAGATAGCGCTGAGAGTTTCTGGAGTTAGACATACCATTGTTCAGAGTCAGAACTTCTAGAGCTTACTTCTTGTTTAGATGTTTCTGATACTTTGCTGTTTTGCTCAGAGTTAGACTTTCTTGAACGTGTTTCTACTTCAGATGCTTCTGGTCTTCTAATAATTTGTATCTGATCTGGTTCTGTATCTGATGATGTCATCAGATTTCTTCCTTCTTTCTTTAGAACCCTGCATACTTAGAAACTTTTCGTTAGGGTTCCATTTTTGGTTTCATCCTTTGTTATCATCAAAATCAAGGAATCTGTTGTAGAACAATTTTTGTTCTTACAACTACCTTTGATAGCTTTCTGAGCTCGATACTCAATATCATACTCGGACAACAGCATCTGCCAACGGGCAATCCTCCCAGTTAAAGCAGGCTTCTCGAAGATATACTTAATTGGATCCATTCTGGATATCAACCAAGTTGTATGATTTATCATGTACTGGCGCAAACGCTTAGCAGCCCAAGCCAAGGCACATCACGTCTTCTCAAGCATAGAGTATCGAGACTCACAATCAGTAAACTTCTTACTGAGGTAGTATATAGCAAATTCTTTCTTCCCTGATTCATCTTGTTGACCGAGTACACAACCCATCGAGTCTTCAAGAACTGTCAAATACATAATCAGAGGTCTTCCTTCCACAGGCGGAGACAATATCGGAGGTTCAGACAAATATTCTTTGATACTGTCGAAAGCTTTCTGGCAATCCTCGGTCCAATCATGAGACTGATCTTTCCGGAGGAGCTTGAATATCGGCACACATGTGGCAGTCATGTGGGATATAAATCTGGAAATGTAGTTCAAGCGGCCAAGAAAACCTCGGACTTGCTTCTCAGTTTTGGGTGCAGGCATCTCTTGTATTGCTTTGACCTTTGCAGGATCAACCTCAATACCTCTTTCACTTACCACAAAACCTAACAATTTGCCGGAACGGACTCCAAATGTACATTTGTTTGGATTCAGGCGAAGTTTAAACTTCCTCAAACGTTGAAAAGCTTCAACAAATGTTCAACATGTTCAACTTCCGTTCGGGACTTAGCAATCATATCATCAACATAGACCTCTATCTCCTTGTGCATCATATCATGAAACAAGGTAGTCATAGCTCGTTGATACGTGGCTCCGGCGTTCTTCAAACCGAAGGGCATCACTCGATAACAGAATGTTCCCCAAGGTGTGATGAATGTTGTCTTCTCCATATCCTCGGGTGCCATCTTGATTTGATTATATCCGGAAAATCCGTCCATAAAGGAAAAGACTTTGAATTTGGTTGTATTGTCTACCAACATATCAATGTGTGGTAGAGGAAAATCGTCTTTCGGACTAGCCTTATTCAAATCTCTGTAATCAACGCACATACGGACTTTTCCGTCCTTCTTAGGAACAGGCACAATATTGGCCACCCATTGAGGATATGTAGAAGTCACCAGAAACCCCGCATCAATTTGCTTCTGAACTTCCTCTTTGATCTTCACTGCCATATCTGGATGAGTTCTTCTGAGCTTCTGCTTCACAGGCACGCACTCAGGCTTTAAAGGCAGGAAATGTTGCACAATATCTGTATCTAAACCCGGCATATCTTCATAGGACCAAGCAAAGATATCTGAATATTCTCGTAGCAAACTGATCAAATCTTCCTTGACAGACCCTTCAAGAAGTGCCCCAATCTTCACCAGGCGAACCCAATCCTCAGACCCCAAGTTGACTATTTCCAAGTCTTCGAGATGCGGCTGAATGATCTTCTCTTCGTGCTCAAGGAGACGGGTAATCTCATCAGGAATCCCTTCGACGTCATCTTCCTCTGCCTCAAATACAGGGAATTCAAAATTGGGAGATGGCGTTGGATCATTATGTTCAATGGGTCTTAGGATCAACCTGCATAATGATTTTGGTTAATGAAAAACTTTAGCATTTAAACAAACAAACCATTATGCAGATGAAAAAGATTGCTTTTATTCTTGTTTTATGGTTTTTTGTGATCACTGATTTCATGCAAAAGCAAAAAGTGAAAACAAAGGAAAAACAAATGTTAAACAATGCATTAATTGAATGAAAACATCATTGTATATATATGCTTTGCCAACAATGTCATCACTTCTCCTTTTGGCATGGGAGAAGGGTTTTAAACAAAGTGAACAATTACTCTGATCTATGGATGACTGTAAGAACATCTACAGCGACCCAATTGTGGCAGACACCACCAGGAATAACGAAGTTGTTCACATCTTCTGCATCCTCTTCCAAGATAGCAGCAGCTTCCTCCTCAGGTTGATCGGCATGGATGAATCCCCCACTTGTGAACAAACCTTGCTCATTAAATGCCCCATGTAGCGGTGTATTCGTCGCCATATGATCTATCGATTAAATCATAAGCAAGGTATACAAAGATTTTCGAGTCGCCACCGCACTTTTATTTATCCAAAGGACTGGCTAAAAAGCGAACAAAAGCCTAAGAAGTTTTACACGTAGAAAACTAATAAAAAGATCAGAGAGTCTGGGTAAGGGGTAAATTACGCAATGGGAAGGTGTTAGGCACCCACTACGTCCTAGGTACTCCTAGGGAGCCCTTTTCACACTTGTTGTATAAAATTGTTATTTGTTTTTGACATAAATATTGTGCAAACATGATTGGGATGATGAGAAAAGAATATACAATTTTATTATTGGGTTTGAACGAATGAACCCGTTGCCTACGTACCTTCCATCAAAGGTAAGGATCAAAACGCCGTAGTTCGGCTAAAAGATTTCCAAAAAATTAGTGGATTCAATTTTAAACACAAGCCCTAAGGTCTTACGTTATCCACGGGAGAAAACTCAACCTTATACAAACAACAAGTCCACCATGTGAGAACAACTTCAACTTGCTAGTGAGGGGTTATCCCTATAATAAGCAAGGAAGACTTACAATTCAATCAACTAAGGACAAATAGGTGAGATTGACATCAACCAACTAAGATAAATCAAACCTATAGCTCGTGTATGAAAACTTAACAAGAATGGACAAAGCCACAAAACAATTGAATGGGTGGAATTAATTGATTATGAGTATTCATGAAAGTAGGTCAAAGTATGGTTAAGATTAGTTCAAAGAAGTATTATGAAATGGAGTTTGAAAAAAAGTCAAGGACTTGAGTCCAGGTTTTCAGTTTGAAAAGCATGAAGATGTTTGCACAATATCTATCTCAAGTTTGAAAGTAATGTGTGAAAAGGTTTAGGACACAATGGGGATGAATGGATGAAAATGGAATGTAAAACTTCTTAGAAGGTTCACCTCTTGAGATCACATGGAAGATGATTCAAGTGTGTCCTTTGAAATGGGCAATGAGCAATAACAAAATAAACAAACAAATGATACCGGATGCCACTCAATGGTCTTACTCCAATCTCACAAACAAAAATCGGATACCGGATACCAATATATGGATTTACACCAATCTCCTAAAACAGAAATGGATATCAGAGGCCACTCAATGGACTTATACTAATCTCCTCAACAAAGAAAATGAAAGAAAGTGGATACCGGATGCCAATCTATCTGGACTTATACCAATCTCCAACAAAGGGAGCAAACACTTGGATGTCAGATGCCAATTTATCTGGGCTTACTCTATCCTCCAACATATGATCATAGGAACACAAATGCCAAATTACACGGACTTACAATTGTATCCTCACATACAATCAAACAATGCAACATGTGATCACAGGAAAGCAAATGCCAACTTACAGGGACTTACAATTGCATCCTCTCATACAATCAAACAAAAGCAAATCATGAATGTCAGATGCCAATTTATCTGGCTTACTCTAACCTCCACAGTATGGTCCTGGGAATACAAATGCCACATCACAGGGACTTATAATTGCATCCTCACATACAACAAACAAATGCATCAAGCAAAGATAAGATGAGTGGCCAATGAAATGGTCTTATACTCACTTCCATATCATAGAAACAATGGCCAAAGGAATGGTCTTACAATTGTTCTCAATGGGGCAAACAACAATGATATGATGTCACAAAAACAAATGAGATGATCATGCACTGATGAGCAATTAATGATGATAAATGCATAGAGCATACAAGCAAACATGTGCATATGAAATAATCAATCAATCAATGAGGTCATTCAGCACACACTATAACCAAACAATCAGGCTCACACAAAAGGGTTAGGCATTGAAGCCAACTGGAATAGGGTCAATGGTGCTCTTAACCTTGCCATTGAGGGGCTAAGGTGAAGCAGATGAAAGGATATGAGGGGTGTGCCTCATTGCTCTTATCCCTGGTCAAGGAGAGCATTGAATATCAGAAGGTGTGGGAGTTCAGAAAGTAGGAACTCTCTCCACAGATTTAGACTCTATAGATCTTGGGTTTGAATCTCAATGCTACAACCATGTAATGGGAGCAAGGAGAAGACTCACAGAATAGTAGGAGATAGGTTGCATATCTCTTGGATTCTACCAATTGCCTTATTTGAAGGACTTTTCCTGCTTGGGACAAATGTAAACACACACAAGCATTGCCTCTTAAGGAGGACTTCAGACAGTTGCCTGGCCAAGTAACAGGCCAGGTCTTCCAGACTACATGAAGAAAAGGGATTATACCTCAATGCAAATTGCTATAAAGCAAAGCAAAGCAAGTTCTTAAAGAACTAAGCAACTAAGAGTACCTGAAATAGTCAAACAGAATCAGTATACAACTCAAAGTTTAAATCAAAAGGAGATAAGATCAACAGTCAACACAATTGATTAAAAGGTGCAATGCACAAGACTCAAAGCTTGTGAACCAAGCAACCTACAAAAACAACAAATTAGTCATGATAAACAATCAAGCTTAATCAAATTTGTATGATCTCTTTGAAGCAATGTTGCTTAACCTGAAAACATGAACTCAAACATGAGCAACAGGACCACTAGGACAAGCCTAGGGTCAAAAGGGGATGAGAAAGTCAAAACAGCAAGTGATATCCAATCAAAATCAAGTTTAAACAATCAAGAAGCAAACTCAATTGGTTTCATGTCCATGTCATTCACCATCATGATTTCATAAACAAATTAGGTCAAGGCATGGCATATAGAAGCTCATAGGAGTCAACAACAAGACTTAACTCAAAACCAATCATAAAACAATTCCAAAAATCATCAAATAAATCATGAACAAACATAATCCATAGCATGGTAAGCACACCAAATTTCAGCTCAATTGGATCATGGGAAGATGGTCAATGAAAATCAGAAAGGCAAGGCATGTTCAAACATGCTCAAAGAAGTCAACCAAACATGCATCAACTTCAAAAAATCATAAATCAGTGACAACATATGATAAATGAATGGGATCAAAACCATGGCAAAGCTAAAGATGTCTACTAATCACATGTCAAATTTCAAGTTCATTCAATTAAGTATGAGAATTTCACAAACCATATGAGAACATGTGTCACAAAAAGTCAACATATGACCAAACAGGGGAGAAAAATCTCAAACAATTAGGAAATGCCACAAATAATTCCAAGAAAAATCACATGTAAAGTAGACATCCAAGAGTATGTTCATTCAAAAAATCAGACCAAATTGAGTTCATTAGGCAAGGTAGAAAAAATCATGAAGTTGGACATCAATGGTGTGACACAAATTGTCACACCCTAATTCAAAAAATCACAACTCACAAACCAGCAAGGATAAATTCACAAACTTTATACCAAAATCACCATGAATGTGTCTAGTTTAAGCACAAAAAATTTGGAAGCCAATGGATAAAGCATCATCATTTCACAATTGATTTGGCAAAGTGTACAAAAAATGATCACATATCCCAAACCCTAGCATAATTAAAAATCCATTCATCCAAAAATTCTGGAAAAATCATGATTAAAAACTAGAGATCAAGCAGAGCATTTAGCAAAAAATCTCATGAAATTTGGATCAAAAATGGTTGACTTATGATTTTTGGAAGGTGAGCACAAAAATGGAATAATTATTGAAGAAACAATTGAAATAAACATGGTTTAATGGTTTAATTGGGCACGGAGTGGCATTTCAGTAAATAATTGGAAACTTAAATGAAACGCAGTGCATTGGTTAGGGACGTGTCACACTGCGATACGGCATGGGCGATAAAACAGTGGAAGGCATGCAACGAAAGAGCAAAACACGAGCAGGGCAAAAAATTCTGGGCATTTCAACTAGGGTTTATGGAACAGTACAACATTCATCTTCATCATCCAATCGAAAATTAATTTTGTGCCCAGAAATTCAAATTGAGCATACCATTATGACCAGCAAACCAAATACATCAAGAATATATCATTCATTTCCATCAAAACATGCTAACAAAGAAGCAAAGAGCAAAAACACATTTGGATGTGAAACTTCATGTCAACATATCTTCCAAAATACACCACCATTTTCAATGGTTCAAAGCTTAAAATGACCAGCCAAGTGAGATCTACATAATGCATAGCATGATTTAGAGAAATGAGAGACTCGAAAACTGACCAAAGTTGGAGAGCAGTTGAGCTACAGTGGTTGTTTGGCTATGATATGATGGAACAGATGCACCTTCAAGCTTTAGATGATGAATGGTCGAAGGATTTCAGCTCAAGAAGGTTCAAAATAGCTCTAAACAACATCTGCCATGGAAATGTTCTTGAGTAGCAGCCGAGGATTCCTTGCTTACAGTGGAGAAATGGTGTTTGCTACAGCTCCAAAAATGATGGAATATGATGACAAAACCAAACCAAGCTCGAGTCCTTTGCAGTTTTCAGCAGAAAATTCCAAAATGAGGAAAAGAGGTTTTTGAGAGAAAAGAGTTTTTTCTGTTTTCAATTGTGGTTGCTAGGGTTGGTTTCAGCAGAAAATGCACTATATGTATGCTGTTTAAGGTTCTAAGCATGATTAGTTTAAGTTGTAATTGGAATTTTGTAAAATGAAGGTGTTTTGCTAATTTGATCATTTTCACTTAAGTGACATGTGCAAGGCTTACAGCTGCGAAATTGGGCCTCTAAGGGCCTCTAACATGTCAAAAATGCAATTTCTGAATGTTCTCAAGTGGTAGAATGTGTTGGAATGGCTTAACTTGGAAATTCATTTTTTCACCTCACTTGAAATTAATTCATGCTAGTTCAAAAATGCCATTTTGATTGGTGAAGTTTTGGTGAATGATGATGACATATTTGGAAAGAGGGCATCAAATGTGACTTGTAGCAAAAAACCCCACCCAATTTGGCCAAATGGTTTGAGAGATATGGCCTTTTGAAGTTCAAAAATTTGTGAGAATGATTTGATCATAACTTGCCAACCATACATGGGAATTGAGTGTTCTTGGACTTTTTGGAAATGGGAGAACAAGATCTTCAACTTTCATGTTGGGCAAAAATTCATTTGAAGCTTGTATCATGATGTAAGTTTGGGATCAAGAAGTTTCCATTTTTGGCAAATTCCAATTACAGGTCAAGTTTCTATTTTTGGAAATTTCTTGTTTGACTTCAAATTCTTCCATGATGATGTTTGACATGTTATGTGAGGCTTATATGGACATGAATGAGAGCTCCCAGACCAATTCCCACCATCAAATCACTATTTAAATGTACAGTTGACCAAAGGTTGACTTTCTAGGGTTTTGCTTGACTGAACCACCTTCTGATGAATTCCAAACCCTAATTCCTTGAGATCTTGATTCCAAATGATAACACAACATATATGAACTCTTGATGAATGATCATGGTGCCCAAATTCTTCAAGAATGGCCACCATCCACTGTTAAATGGCTGATTTGACTGTTTGACTGATGATTGCTTCATCTGCAAGTAACATGGTTAGATGACAATATTTTTGTACTCTTTGGTTAGTAAACATATGAAAAGCAAAGATATACAAATGCAAAACATGCTTGGTGATCAAGAACCAAACTCACAAGGCAACCCACCCACTAGGAGGGAAGCTAGGGCATGCAATGATCCTTGAGGCCATGATATGATATGGTATGGGCCATGAGGGATCTTAGGGCCAAAATTGGGGTCTTACAGATGCCCCTATTTAAGGTCATTCTAGCCGGAGAAGTGAAGTTTAGAAATCTTCATCTCGACGCGGTAGAATGGGCTTAAATAACAGTAATGAGACAAATTTTGGTCCCTAAGAAACCTAATGATGCAAATGTATGCATGCAAAAGACACAAATTCTGTGGGGAATATGGTTCACATAGAAGAAAAGACGATCCATCGGAGTGATACACTCACCAGGAACAGAGATTCTAACAAGACTCTTGTTGGGGATAGCAAAAGAAAAACAATGCGTGAACAAGACACGACTCTGATTAGAAGAACAAAATCAGACTGGAGACCTTACTGGGGAAAAGAATTCCAAAGGAAAATAAATCCATTGGAAAGACACAAGCTGACTCCTGGGGAGAAGCAACAGGAAACTTCATTGAGGAAGTACCAAAGAAATGAGATGTTACCGGTATAAGGGTAACAAGCTCAGGAAGAATGAATATCTAAGACCGGTATAAGGGTGAGAGATATCAATCAACCAACATCTGAGAAAGACCTGAAAAAGGTACATAAACTCAGGAAAATCTGACTCCACAAGGGACCAAGGTCATAATAGGGAGCAGAAAGGAAGGAACACCAGGGATACCGAGGTATGTAATAGGTGACCGACCGAAACGTGAATTGGTATATATGCCAAAACACTCATCATCCGAAAGGAGGGCTTGAAAAAGCAAATCGACTTACAGGATGGACATTCGAGTCCGCAACGGGAAAACGAACCTTACTCTAATGGGGACACAAACCCAAAGAGTGCATGAGATACAATATCCATTACCGGCAGACCGTGGATAAGAATACTCGCATGAGACATATTATCTATTACCGGCGGACCGTAGATAATAAACTCGCATGGTAAGAAACACCAGAGATACCGGTTACTGGGTATATAATAGGTGATCTACCGAAAACGTGAATTGGTATATATGCCAAAACACTCATCATCCGAAACACAAACTGGTTAAAGGATGGATATTCGATTCTACAAAGAATACGAATCTTGCTCAGCTGGGGAAAATCAATCAAAGGATTCCAACTAAAGAGCGCATGAGACATATTATTCATTACCGGCAGACCGTGAATAATATACTCGAAAGGAAAAGACACCAGAGATACCGAAGTATATAATAGGTGACTAACCAAAAAGAGAGACAATCGATACCAAGCATCCGGGTAAACGAAAGACAACTCAAAGGGATAAACTGCGAGCATCCGACAATTATCCGACAAAAAAGAAATATTCGATTCCACAAAGGGGAAATAACGAATCTTACTCAACAAAGAAAACACAAAAGGCTTCGACTGAAGAGTGCATGAGATATATTATTCATTACCGGCAGACCGTGAATAATATACTCGCATGGAAGATTATCCACAACCGGTTACTGGGTTAATAAAGGATAAATCAACCGAAAAGAAAGGCATCGGGATACCAAACTAGGTATATAATGATGACCAATCAAAGGGGGCAACAGACATTACCAGCAAGAGGGTAAATGAAAGGCGATCTGCTGAGATACATTGATGAAAATCAATGATCCAGGGATGAATTGCATAAACAGCAATTATCCACAACAACAGGCTGGGGATACAATGATGACAATCAACTATCCGGGGAACGCAATCACTGACAAAAGGTGAAAGGACCCACTGGGGATAAAATTGCTAGCATACGGCAATTATCCGCAAAAGATTTGCTGGGGATATAAGTGCTCATCTGAGCAACTTATCCGAGCAAAGGAAACTCAACATCAAGAATTAGATGGAGATAACCACAAATTTAGGGTTTACATCTACCGAATACGGGGTAGAAAACCAACAACTCCGTGTGGGGATAGAACAAATCACAAATCCGCACGGGAAACCAAAATAGGGTTTATAACAAACCACAAACTGCTGGAAAGCAGGAAAGTAGGATTTACAACTACCGACTGAGGTAGAAAACCAACAAATTTGGCTGGGGAATAAAAGGTGTATAACCACAAATTCTGCCAAGAAGCCAGGAAAAATAGGACTTATAACTACCGGTATAAGGGTAGAGGCCAGAAAAAAATTCCGCTGGGGAAACAACCCACTGGGAAGCGCAAGACTTTTGACAAATAGCCAATTCGGGAATAATCCGAAAGGACCGACTGAATCAAGACACGTCCTAATGAGGATATAACTCAAATAGGAAAATCCATCCCAATATATGTGTTGGGAGGAAACGGAAGAAACCGTCATCCACGAGGATATATCTCAGTGGGGAACTGCAAAAAGAAAGACAACATTTTCTGCTTATGGGGCTGACTCTATATGGAGAGATTTATAACACCCGACATCTGCTAAGGGAAGATCTATAAAGAAGATCTGTATCACCCGTTGCAGGAAACAACAAACAAAGGATATATGGCAAGAAATGCAACATGAATATCTGAATATTTTATGAATATGCATGAATATGCGTGATTTATGTTTGATGAATGCTGACAAAACAGACAGTTCTAACACAAACAGGTCCAGGAACCAAACGCCCGGTATTATACTTCCAGGGGAAAAACCAGTTGGAGAGCCAATCTGCGGAGATCTATATGCTGAGAAGCAAAGATCTGCGAGTACTGCTGAAGAAGCAGAGGGTCAGAGATATCAGGAAACAACCCAATCCAGGTACAGAAAGTCACAACGGGCAAAGCAGCCACCAAGACAAATCTGTCGGGGAACAAGAGAAAATCCAAGATATCTGCAGGGGATCCCAGTGTCAATTGAGAAACAAAAGGGCATTGCACAAGCACGAACTGCTGTAGAAGCGAATCCACAAAACTCCACTGGGGAACAACCCACTGAGAGAGAATGATATCATCCAAATAGAATCTAACTGCATAAGCAACTCTACTGGGGAAAAATGTCGGCTACT
Organism: Lathyrus oleraceus; assembly: GCF_024323335.1. Taxonomy (NCBI): domain Eukaryota; kingdom Viridiplantae; phylum Streptophyta; class Magnoliopsida; order Fabales; family Fabaceae; genus Lathyrus; species Lathyrus oleraceus. Next base: position 76,583,038 of record NC_066579.1, on the reverse strand, counting down.
CTCTTGGGGAACAACCCACTGAGGGAGGACAGATCACACAAGTAGATTCTGCAATATAAGCCACTCTACTGGGGATCACAAACAGTCAGGAAATTAATCCGTTCACTGGAGGCCAAAGCCATCATCCGACCATATTGGGGATTGAAGGAGTATTCAACAGGCAAAACTGCCACAACAAACATTCTGCAGACTATGCTGAGGAAAAGATGGATGAACATACTGGGATATCAACCCGAATCAAACACCGAATAGGAAAATAAATCCTGCTCTGCTGAAGAGAACAACTCTGATGGCGAGATAACAACAATTCCGCGGACGACTTTGCCGGGGAAAAGGTAAAGTACCGGGTCTCAAACCACTGACTTCCCAAGTCTTCAAAAGGAAAGCGATCGTGCTGAGGAGACAGACAACTCCGCTGGCAACTGCACTGGGAAGAGTGACAATAACTCCGCTCGCGACTCCGATGGGGATATCAACAACAACTCTACTCGTGACTGTGCTGAGGAAACAAATAAAGTTTGGGGATGTCAACCCACTGGAGAAAGTGACGGGGCACCAAGATGACAAACTATCAACCGCCGAAACTTCCACAAGAAAAGCATCCATGCTAGGGAAGATTGCTGCTGGAGAAAACGAAGTCTTCAACAACACTCTGCTCACGACTATACTGGGGAACAACCCCAACAATAATTCTGTTTGAGGAACAACCCCAATAAAGGTCTGAAGAAAGAATATTACAACCAAACCAGGAATATGAACAAATGTCTTACCTGTTGGAGATCATGCCACCCTCGGGAGAGCACTGAGATATTCTTGAGTATCCTTTCAATCTTGTGAATGTTCACTTTGTTTGAAATGACAATTTTTTTGAAAAAATTATTTGTTTAAAAAAATGACATTTTATCAATTTAAAAACATGCAAAACATTTGTTGAATTGAAACAAATAAGAGTGCAAATAATTAGATAAAAAGCTCAAATTGATTTGATGGAATGGTAGCCTGCAAATGGCAAGACTCCATAGATCTGTACAAATTTGAAATCAGTGATATATATTGGAAGAGGGCTACATTGAACATAATGATCCTTTCTCTACCAATTTGAATCTCGATGTATCCGAAGCTTCAGTTGACGACGAATCGAGAATCTTCTGACGAAATGACGACTGGTGAAACAGAAAGTCTTGTCAGGATGCAGTTACTTGCCAAATCCCTAATTTTTGCCTAGATTGCCCCAGAGTGAGGTACCCAACCTAGCGGGATGCAAAGATTCTCTTTTTTTCAAGTCTCTAATTTTTGCCTGGATTACCCTTGCGGGTTCTCCACCGAGACACTCATTTTTGCCTAAGCCGCCCTTTCGGGTTTTCAACTTAGCGAGCTATTCTGTTTTTTTTTTTTTTTTTTTTTTTTTTTGCATATACTTTTTTTTAGGCAAAGTATTTCTTGACTGCATCTGAATTCACAGGACGAATGAAATCCTCCCCATCCATTGTTGTAAGCATCAAAGCACCGCCTGAAAAGGCTCTCTTAACAACATATGGACCCTCGTAGTTTGGAGTCCACTTGCCCCTGGAATCGGGCGCGAAAGACAAAACTTTCTTGAGCACGAGGTCACCTTCTCTGAACACACGAGGCTTGACCTTCTTGTCGAATGCTTTCTTCATTCTCTGCTGATATAACTGACCATGACACATGGCAGTTAATCGTTTCTTTTCAATCAAATTCAGCTGGTCATAACGATTCTGAATCCATTCAGCATCAGTCGACTTGGGACTTGAGGGTATACTTTTTCTTTTTTCTTTTGAAGAAATTTTGAAATTTTTTTTGCTGATTTTTGATTTTTCATCTTTTTCACCCTCTCCTTTTTTTTTGCTTGCATTTGCAATGCCCCAGTTTGACTGTTTTGCTGATTCTCATAATACAGCTGAATGAGCCTCTTTTCGTGCTCGAGAAGAATGGGTAATCTCATCAGGAATCCCGTTCAACATCATCTTCCTCTGCTTCGAATACAAAGAATTCAAGATTGGGAGATGGCGTTGGATATTATGTTCAATGGGTTTAGAAATCCCTGCATAATGATTCTGGATAACGAAAAGCTTTTGAATTTGAACAAACAAATCATTTATGCAGATGAAAAAGCTGTTTTATTGTTTTTCAGGGTTTTTTTTGTGATCACTGATTTCATGCAAAAGCAAAAAGTGAAAACAAATGGAAAAACAAATGTTTAACAATGCATTAATTGAATGAAAACATCACTGTTTATATGCTTTGCCAACAATGTCATCACTTCTCCTTTTGGCATGGGAGAAGGGTTTTAAACAAAGTGAACAATTACTCTGATCTATGGATGACCGTAGGAACATCTACAGCGACCCAATTGTGGCAGACACCACCAGGAATAACAAAATTGTTCACGTCCTCTGCATCTTCTTCAATGATAGCAGCAACTTCCTCCTCTTCAGGTTGATCAGCATGGATGAATCCTCCACTCGTGAACAAACCTTGCTCATTGCATGCCCCAGAACAGTAGCCAATGCCAGCCCGGGATCTGTTATCTTCAAGTTCAATCACTTTCCCTAATCCAGCAACTGCACCACACTCAATGGCCAGCTTAGCATCTCGGTAGGAAGTGAATGAAGGAGACTTCTTCTCGATTGGTTCATCAATAGATAAAGCTTGGAATGGAGTTCCAACTTCATCCTCTGCGTCAATGTACGAGAAAGAAGACAGATGGCTAACCAGGAGAGCCTTTTCTCCCCCTACTACAACCAGTTTCTTGTTTTTGACAAATTTCAGCTTCTGGTGTAGGGTGGATGTCACGGCGCCAGCCTCGTGAATCCATGGTCTGCCCAAGAGACAACTATAAGATGGGTGGATATCCATTACTTGAAAAGTAACTTGGATATCACTTGGTCCTATCTTGATTGGGAGATCAACTTCTCCAATCATGGTCTTACGCGACCCATCAAATGCTTTCACAACAACCCCACTCTGCCTCATAGGAGGACCTTGGTATGACAGTCGAGAGAGTGTGGATTTTGGCAATACATTTAAAGAAGATCCAGTGTCCACCAGCACATTGGACATTGCATCAGATTTGCAATTCATGGAGATATGTAAAGCCATGTTGTGGTCTCTTCCCTCCTCGGGGAGATCAGCGTCACAAAAGCTCAAAGTGTTGCAAGCGGTAATGTTTGCAACAATACTATCAAACTGCTCAAGGGTGACGTTGTGATCAACATACGCCAGATCCAGTACTTTCTGCAGAGACTCCCTATGGGGTTCTGAGTTCAGCAGCAGAGAAAGAATGGAAATCTTGGATGGTGTGTGTAGAAGCTGGTCTACAATATTGTACTCACTCTTTCTGATGAGCCTCAGCATCTCATCAGATTCTTCATCAACAATGCCACTCGGGCCAACTGAAGAAACAGGAGTCTTCTGTACGGAGGAGGATGGTTTGGCAACATCAAGTGCCGGATTCTGAACTTTGACAGCTGTCCCCACCGGACGTTCAACATATTCAGAAGAAACAACAGGAGCTTTGGCAGGTGCAGAAAATACACGACCACTTCGGGTCAACCCACTTACATCAGCGACAGTGGTTACAGAAGTGGAAGGTAAAGGCATTTCGACCCCATCCTGGACAGCAACAGGATTGTACCGAAATGGCACAGCTTTATCAGATGAATAGGGCACAGGGCCGGCATGTTTAATGACCAAAGAAGGGGAAGCCTTCGGCTTGTTGCTATTGTAACGAGTAACAACGGGTTCAGGCAACTTGAACACTGGTGAAATCACATTCACTTCAGGTTTGACTTCATCAACATTGCGATTCTGCAAAATCTCAATGGTACCCTCTTTCAATAACTTCTGAAGTTCTTTGCGTACTTGATCGCAACCCAAACGGTTAACTGAGCAGACGCGGCACCTGTCGTGGTTATGCTCCAAGTAGCTGTACTGACACAGCATCCGATGTAATTCAACCAACGACTGCCTGATATGGCTCACATATCTGACCTTGTACTTCCCAAGGCATTCCTGAATCATATTAACAGACTTCCCATGCGCAGGCAATGGGTTCTTGGTGACATTCGGGCTTGAATCTTCAAAGCTCAGAATCCCAGATCTCATAAGGTCTTGAACCTTAGTCTTGAGTGGGTAGCAATTTTCCACATTATGGCCCGGAGCACCGGAATGGTAGACACAATGCTGGTATGGTTTATACAACCATTGTGGATTTGCAGGAATGGCAGGAGGATCCCTGGGAGAAACCAATTTCCTTTCCAACAAGGAAGGATAAAGCTCTGCATATGTCATAGGAATTGGATCGAAGCTGATCTTCTTCCTATCATAATTCATGTTAGCTTGATTGGTTGTACTTCCACGAGGCTGGTAAGCCTGTTGCTGTGGACGTTGCTGTTGTTGTTGGTATTGCGGTTGCTGATATTGCTGCTGATGCTGATATTGTTGATGTTGATACTGCTGAGCATTATCTTTGAATACAGGTGCTATATGAGCCACCTGGTGCTGATGACCGGCACGATGTGCAGGCTTCCTCTGAACAGAGGGTCTTCTATGTTTAGGCTGAGACTGCACAGCGTGTGCTTCCCCTTCTTTCCTCTTAAACGCCCCATATCGTTTAGAGGAAGAGCTATCATCCTTAGCCAACTGTCCTTCACGGACACCTTCTTCGAGACGCATCCCCATGTTCACCATCTCGGTGAAATCAGAGGGAGCGCTTGCCACCATCCGCTCATAATAGAATGAGCCAAGAGTCTTCAGAAAGATCTTGGTCATTTCCTTCTCTTCCAGCGGTGGAGTGATTTGAGCTGCCAGCTCTCGCCATCTCTGGGCGTACTCCTTGAACGATTCTTTGTCTTTCTGTGACATGGACCTGAGTTGATCTCGGTCAGGCGCCATATCGACGTTGTACTTATACTGCTTGACGAAAGCTTCGCCAAGGTCATTGAAAGATCTGATATTGGCACTGTCCAGGCTCATGTACCATCTGAGCGCAGCACCGGATAGACTGTCTTAAAAATAATGAATCAGAAGTTGATCATTATCTGTCTGAGTAGACATCTTCCTGGCGTACATGACCAGGTGAGCGAGTGGACAGGTGTTCCCCTTGTATTTTTCAAAGTCAGGGACCTTGAATTTGATCGGTATCTTCACACCGGGAACTAAGCAGAGTTCGGCTGCAGACTTGCCGAATAGATCTTTGCCTCGAAGAGTCCTCAATTCCTTTCTCAGCTCGAGGAATTGGTCGTTCATAGCATCCATCTTTTCATGAACGTCTGAGCCCTCAGATGGCTCAGAGTGATAGATAGTGTCGTCTACCCTTGGCATGGTATGCACGACAGGAGGAGCGGGAACAGGGACCGGGTTAGATGCCGGCATATGAGCGAAGGTTGGAGCTGGCAGATCAGGCATAAAACCTGGAGGCATCCCCCAAGGAAACCCGGGTGGCATAGCATTGGGCGCATGGGCGCTGATTGGCACCGTTGAAGTGGCTACCTCTGATATGACCGTCCTCTGAGCAGGAGTTGCGGGAGGCGGAGTAGGTTGATTCTGAGCAGCGAGGAGTTGCTCCATCAAAGCGCCAAGCCTGGCGACCTCTTCCTTCAATTCTCTGTTCTCTTGCTCTAATTGCTCCATGACTCTTGCAGAGTTGACTCGCGTATAATACCGGTGAGTCAGCTTGTCTTCAAAATAAATGAAGAACAGAGGTTAGGACAAGAAGACCAGAAACAAAGGGTACCTGCTTATGCAAAAATGATGCATGAAATGCTTGTGCAGATGCTTTGTTTTCAAGGAACCCTCAGGGTATTATTTGCAATATTTTGAATAGTTAAAGCATTTTAATTACTCGTGGAAAATATTTCATTCAAAATATTGAGACAAAGAAGTACAGCATTCTTTAACCATTACAAAGAAAAAAGGTAAATGACATCCTATGGATCCCTAGCAGCTCGGGATGCTGGAAGACGAGAAGTGCACAACTTCTTGATCTCTCTCTCATAGGCCGCTTCCATGTCAGCTTTCTCCTTTGCAAGTCGATCATACTTCCTCTTCCAGAATTTGGAAGACTGAGGAAGCAGAGAGGTCCAAGCGTCGTTCGGATCGTCAATCACTCGGTGCTCGAGGAACTCAATCATATCGTCTTTCTCCTTGAGCTGCTGCAGCAATTCCTCCCTCTCACGGATCCAAGCACGCGAAAGGTCTTCTTCTCTCAACTCCTCTACACGTTGGGTAGGGAGGGTTGAAGGCCCAGCCACATCCAACGGTGTAGGTCTTGGATGATCGTACGACATCAGATAAGTGGCAGCTCTCTGTCTGACCCAAGAGGTGTATGGCTCCAAAGCAATGCAGTTCTTTGGACCCAACTCGTTCCTACCCTTCTTGCGAATACTGCGCCAAGCACGGACAAATTTGGCTTTCAGGCCTTGGGGATCTTTACCCTCCAGAAAGAATACGCCTTCTAACAGAATGTTATGTGGTTTATCCTTTAGGGGGAACCCAAGCTGACGACGTGCGAGGATAGGATTGTAGCTGATCCCACCACATGTGCCAAGAAGAGGCACATTAGGGAATTCACCACAATAGTCGATGATCTGAACGGTATCATACACGCGATTATACCAGGTGATATCATCATTGGTGAGAGACATGAGCCTCTGAGACCACCGTAGACATCCCTTGTTCTCCTTGAAAGCAACTGTCTGCGGCAAGTGCGAAATAAACCACTTGTACAGCAGGGGTAGACAGCAGACAATAACTCCTCCGCCCTTCGCATTCCTGGAGTGCAAGGAGACATAAGCATCGCCCAACAAAGTCGGAACTGGATTAAGAACTGAGAAGATCCTGATAGCATTCATGTCCACGAACTTGTCGAAGTTGGGAAATAGCACTAATCCATAGATGAGTAGCACAAACAGAGCCTCAAAGGCATCCTCACTCATGGCCTTCCCATAAAATGTAGCTTGGTCAATGAGGAACTCGGAAGGAAAACCTTGAATTCCGCCTTTGGTAGTCAGATTAGCTCTAATCAACTCTTCATCTATATGCAACAAGCTGGAAATCTCTCGAGCAGATGGAATATCCTCTAAGCCACTGAACGGCACTTGATCCAGAATCGGAATCCCAATGAGATGAGAATATTTCTCCAAAGTTGGCAACAGCTGGAAGTCCGGAAAAGAGAAGCAATGATACAGCGGATCATAAAACTGAGCCAGAGTACTCATCAACCCTTCGTCCACCTGAGTAGTCAGCAGAGGTAGAAGCTTCCCATAGCGAGCTTTGAAACCCAAGGGATCTAATCCATACGATGTCAGATTCCTTAACTCTTTTACATCGGGCTGTCTAAAGCTGTACTTCTTTGTATGCCTTTTTGGTCTTTCCATGTCTGAAAATTTTGCAAATAAACCCTTTAAGTTTCTTGAAAATTTTCTCTTTCTGATGACATGAATGCGGATGAATGCATGAATGCATGAATGCAACAAACACATACAAGGATCAAGCAAAGCACACCAAACAAAGGTCATGGGAAAGCCCACTGTATCCCTAATATCAATCATCCATTTTGGTGGATTGAGGTTTTCACCTTATCAACACCCAAGTTCCATTGATATTAACGGTACATGAACCGGCTCGAACACCCTTAATATCAACCAGCCGCTTTGGTGGATTTTAGGTTTTACACCTGATCCGGGATCCATTGATATTAACGGTGTCTAAACGACTCAACCATGAATCACGGGTTTGTTGAGAGTCACGAGCATGGAGTCTCGGTTAAGAACCACCCAAAGGGAGTGTACTAGGGTTTAAACCTGCCAGACATGTTCTATCAGAGGTTCCCATAATCATCGTTCCATCTTTCGAATATTATCGGAGGAACGAATACTCGTATTCCAAGAATATTCTCAAGAGAAACTCTTATGAGTGTAGTATCGCGTGACAATCGTATCAGAACTGACATCTGAACGACCTCCGCACTACGTTCCTAAAAATAGGCCAAGATAGGTTTGGTAAACTAAGGTCCTTGGCTTCTGCGGAACATGATTGAAAGAATAATGCCTAACCACAAATAACTTGTGTGACATTATTAGTTCAACATGACCTCCACCAAGTGAATGGGCTCGCAAGTCAACTGGCTAAGGAATACTCCACACCAGTCAACAAGACTATGCCATTCTCCTATCCTAGAGTGCACTCGAGTTCGGGTACAGAACTTATCTCACAGATCACCAAAGCAAACAGCAATTGTATATCAAGCAATTCAAACATTACAATCAATACAGTCATCCCAAATTGTACAAAAATATGTCATATAACAGATAACAATATATCACACAAAGGTGAAAAGTAGGCAATACCACCAAGGATCGATGAGGTTCCCCAGCAGAGTCGCCACTTTTCTGTAGCGGTGTATTCGTCGCCATATGATCTATCGATTAAATCATAAGCAAGGTATACAAAGATTTTCGAGTCGCCACCGCACTTTTATTTATCCAAAGGACTGGCTAAAAAGCGAACAAAAGCCTAAGAAGTTTTACACGTAGAAAACTAATAAAAAGATCAGAGAGTCTGGGTAAGGGGTAAATTACGCAATGGGAAGGTGTTAGGCACCCACTACGTCCTAGGTACTCCTAGGAAGCCCTTTTCACACTTGTTGTATAAAATTGTTATTTGTTTTTGACATAAATATTGTGCAAACATGATTGGGATGATGAGAAAAGAATATACAATTTTATTATTGGGTTTGAACGGATGAACCCGTTGCCTACGTACCTTCCATCAAAGGTAAGGATCAAAACGCCGTAGTTCGGCTAAAAGATTTCCAAAAAATTAGTGGATTCAATTTTAAACACAAGCCCTAAGGTCTTACGTTATCCACGGGAGAAAACTCAACCTTATACAAACAACAAGTCCACCATGTGAGAGCAGCTTCAACTTGCTAGTGAGGGGTTATCCCTATAATAAGCAAGGAAGACTTACAATTCAATCAACTAAGGACAAATAGGTGAGATTGACATCAACCAACTAAGATAAATCAAACCTATAGCTCGTGTATGAAAACTTAACAAGAATGGACAAAGCCACAAAACAATTGAATGGGTGGAATTAATTGATTATGAGTATTCATGAAAGTAGGTCAAAGTATGGTTAAGATTAGTTCAAAGAAGTATTATGAAATGGAGTTTGAAAAAAAGTCAAGGACTTGAGTCCAGGTTTTCAGTTTGAAAAGCATGAAGATGTTTGCACAATATCTATCTCAAGTTTGAAAGTAATGTGTGAAAAGGTTTAGGACACAATGGGGATGAATGGATGAAAATGGAATTTAAAACTTCTTAGAAGGTTCACTTCTTGAGATCACATGGAAGATGATTCAAGTGTGTCCTTTGGAATGGGCAATGAGCAATAACAAAATAAACAAACAAATGATACCGGATGCCACTCAATGGTCTTACTCCAATCTCACAAACAAAAAGCGGATACCGGATACCAATAGATGGATTTACACCAATCTCCTAAAACAGAAATGGATATCAGAGGCCACTCAATGGACTTATACTAATCTCCTCAACAAAGAAAATGAAAGAAAGTGGATATCGGATGCCAATCTATCTGGACTTATACCAATCTCCAACAAAGGGAGCAAACACTTGGATGTCAGATGCCAATTTATCTGGGCTTACTCTATCCTCCAACATATGATCATAGGAACACAAATGCCAAATTACACGGACTTACAATTGTATCCTCACATACAATCAAACAATGCAACATGTGATCACAGGAAAGCAAATGCCAACTTACAGGGACTTACAATTGCATCCTCTCATACAATCAAACAAAAGCAAATCATGAATGTCAGATGCCAATTTATCTGGGCTTACTCTAACCTCCACAGTATGGTCCTGGGAATACAAATGCCACATCACAGGGACTTATAATTGCATCCTCACATACAACAAACAAATGCATCAAGCAAAGATAAGATGAGTGGCCAATGAAATGGTCTTATACTCACTTCCATATCATAGAAACAATGGCCAAAGGAATGGTCTTACAATTGTTCTCAATGGGGCAAACAACAATGATATGATGTCACAAAAACAAATGAGATGATCATGCACTGATGAGCAATTAATGATGATAAATGCATAGAGCATACAAGCAAACACGTGCATATGAAATAATCAATCAATCAATGAGGTCATTCAGCACACACTATAACCAAACAACCAGGCTCACACAAAAGGGTTAGGCATTGAAGCCAACTGGAATAGGGTCAATGGTTCTCTTAACCTTGCCATTGAGGGGCTAAGGTGAAGTAGATGAAAGGATATGAGGGGTGTGCCTCATTGCTCTTATCCCTGGTCAAGGAGAGCATTGAATATCAGAAGGTGTGGGAGTTCAGAAAGTAGGAACTCTCTCCACATATTTAGACTCTATAGATCTTGGGTTTGAATCTCAATGCTACAACCATGTAATGGGAGCAAGGAGAAGACTCACAGAATAGTAGGAGATAAGTTGCATATCTCTTGGATTCTACCAATTGCCTTATTTGAAGGACTTTTCCTGCTTGGGACAAATGTAAACACACACAAGCATTGCCTCTTAAGGAGGACTTCAGACAGTTGCCTGGCCAAGTAACAGGCCAGGTTTTCCAGACTACATGAAGAAAAGGGATTATACCTCAATGCAAATTGCTATAAAGCAAAGCAAAGAAAGTTCTTAAAGAACTAAGCAACTAAGAGTACCTGAAATAGTCAAACAGAATCAGTATACAACTCAAAGTATAAATCAAAAGGAGATAAGATCAATAGTCAACACAATTGATTAAAAGGTGCAATGCACAAGACTCAAAGCTTGTGAACCAAGCAACCTACAAAAACAACAAATTAGTCATGATAAACAATCAAGCTTAATCAAATTTGTATGATCTCTTTGAAGCAATGTTGCTTAACCTGAAAACATGAACTCAAACATGAGCAACAGGACCACTAGGACAAGCCTAGGGTCAAAAGGGGATGAGAAAGTCAAAACAGCAAGTGATATCCAATCAAAATCAAGTTTAAACAATCAAGAAGCAAACTCAATTGGTTTCATGTCCATGTCATTCACCATCATGATTTCATAAACAAATTAGGTCAAGGCATGGCATATAGAAGCTCATAGGAGTCAACAACAAGACTTAACTCAAAACCAATCATAAAACAATTCCAAAAATCATCAAATAAATCATGAAAAAACATAATCCATAGCATGGTAAGCACACCAAATTTCAGCTCAATTGGATCATGGGAAGATGGTCAATGAAAATCAGAAAGGCAAGGCAAGTTCAAACATGCTCAAAGAAGTCAACCAAACATGCATCAACTTCAAAAAATCATAAATCAGTGACAACATATGAGAAATGAATGGGATCAAAACCATGGCAAAGCTTAAGATGTCTACTAATCACATGTCAAATTTCAAGTTCATTCAATTAAGTATGAGAATTTCACAAACAATATGAGAACATGTGTCACAAAAAGTCAACATATGACCAAATAGGGGAGAAAAATCTCAAACAATTAGGAAATGCCACAAATAATTCCAAGAAAAATCAAATGTAAAGTAGACATCCAAGAGTATGTTCATGCAAAAAATCAGACCAAATTGAGTTCATTAGGCAAGGTATAAAAAATCATGAAGTTGGACATCAATGGTGTGACACAAATTGTCACACCCTAATTCAAAAAATCACAACTCACAAACCAGCAAGGATAAATTCACAAACTTTATACCAAAATCACCATGAATGTGTCTAGTTTAAGCACAAAAAATTTGGAAGCCAATGGATAAAGCATCATCATTTCACAATTGATTTGGCAAAGTGTACATAAAATGATCACATGTCACAAACCCTAGCATAATTAAAAATCCATTCATCCAAAAATTCTGGAAAAATCATGATTAAAAACTAGAGACCAAGCAGAGCATTTAGCAAAAAATCTCATGAAATTTGGATCAAAAATGGTTGACTTATGATTTTTGGAAGGTGAGCACAAAAATGGAATAATTATTGAAGAAATAATTGAAATAAACATGGTTTAATGGTTTAATTGGGCACGGAGTGGCATTTCCGTAAATAATTGGAAACTTAAATGAAACGCAGTGCATTGGTTAGGGACGTGTTACATTGCGATACGGCATGGGCGATAAAACATTGGAAGGCATGCACCGAAAGAGCCAAACACGAGCAGGGCAAAAAATTCTGGGCATTTCAACTAGGGTTTATGGAATAGTACAACATTCATCTTCATCATCCAATCGAAAATTAATTTTGTGCCCAGAAATTCAAATTGAGCATACCATTATGACCAGCAAACCAAATACATCAAGAATATATCATTCATTTCCATCAAAACATGCTAACAAAGAAGCAAAGAGCAAAAACACATTTGGATGTGAAACTTCATGTCAACATATCTTCCAAAATACACCACTATTTTCAATGGTTCAAAGCTTAAAATGACCAGCCAAGTGAGATCTACATAATGCATAGCATGATTTAGAGAAATGAGAGACTCGAAAACTGACCAAAGTTGGAGAGCAGTTGAGCTACAGTGGTTGTTTGGCTATGATGTGATGGAACAGATGCACCTTCAAGCTTTAGATGATGAATGGTCGAAGGATTTCAGCTCAAGAAGGTTCAAAACAGCTCTAAACAACATCTGCCATGGAAATGTTCTTGAGTAGCAGCCGAGGATTCCTTGCTTACAGTGGAGAAATGGTGTTTGCTACAGCTCCAAAAATGATGGAATATGATGACAAAACCAAACCAAGCTCGAGTCCTTTGCAGTTTTCAGCAGAAAATTCCAAAATGAGGAAAAGAGGTTTTTGAGAGAAAAGAGTTTTTTCTGTTTTCAATTGTGGCTGCTAGGGTTGGTTTCAGCAGAAAATGCACTATATTTATGTTGTTTAAGGTTCTAAGCATGATTAGTTTAAGTTGTAATTGGAATTTTGTAAAATGAAGGTGTTTTGCTAATTTGATCATTTTCACTTAAGTGATATGTGCAAGGCTTACAGCTGCGAAATTGGGCCTCTAAGGGCCTCTAACATGTCAAAAATGCAATTTCTGAATGTTCTCAAGTGGTAGAATGTGTTGGAATGGCTTAACCTGGAAATTCATTTTTTCACCTCACTTGAAATTAATTCATGCTAGTTCAAAAATGCCATTTTGATTGGTGAAGTTTTGGTGAATGATGATGACATATTTGGAAAGAGGGCATCAAATGTGACTTGTAGCAAAAAACCCCACCCAATTTGGCCAAATGGTTTGAGAGATATGGCCTTTTGAAGTTCAAAAATTTGTGAGAATGATTTGATCATAACTTGCCAACCATACATGGGAATTGAGTGTTCTTGGACTTTTTGGAAATGGGAGAACAAGATCTTCAACTTTCATGTAGGGCAAAAATTCAGTTGAAGCTTGTATCATGATGTAAGTTTGGGATCAAGAAGTTTCCATTTTTGGCAAATTCCAATTACAGGTCAAGTTTCTATTTTTGGAAATTTCTTGTTTGACTTCAAATTCTTCCATGATGATGTTTCACATGTTATGTGAGGCTTATATGGACATGAATGAGAGCTCCCAGACCAATTCCCACCATCAAATCACTAATTAAATGTACAGTTGACCAAAGGTTGACTTTCTAGGGTTTTGCTTGACTGAACCGCCTTCTGATGAATTCCAAACCCTAATTCCTTGAGATCTTGATTCCAAATGATAACACAACATATATGAACTCTTGATGAATGATCATGGTGCCCAAATTCTTCAAGAATGGCCACCATCCACTGTTAAATGGCTGATTTGACTGTTTGACTGATGATTGCTTCATCTGCAAGTAACATGGTTAGATGACAATATTTTTGTACTCTTTGGTTAGTAAACATATGAAAAGCAAAGATATACAAATGCAAAACATGCTTGGTGATCAAGAACCAAACTCACAAGGTAACCCACTCACTAGGAGGGAAGCTAGGGCATGCAATGATCCTTGAGGCCATGATATGATATGGTATGGGCCATGAGGGATCTTAGGGCCAAAATTGGGGTCTTACACCCCAGAACAGTAGCCAATGCCAGCCCGGGATCTATTATCTTCAAGCTCAATCACCTTCCCTAATCCAGCAACTGCACCACATTCAATGGCCAGCTTCGCATCACGGTAGGAAGTGAATGAAGGAGACTTCTTCTCGATTGGTTCATCAATAGATAAAGCTTGGAATGGCGTTCCAACTTCATCCTCAGCGTCAATGTACGAGAAAGAAGACAGATGGCTAACCAGGAGAGCCTTTTCTCCCCCTACTACAACCAGTTTCTTATTTTTGACAAATTTCAGCTTCTGGTGTAGGGTGGATGTCACGGTGCCAGCCTCGTGAATCCATGGTCTGCCTAAGAGACAGCTATAAGATGGGTGGATATCCATTACCTGAAAAGTAACCTGGAAATCACTTGTTCCTATTTTGATTGGGAGATCCACTTCCCCAATCACGGTCTTACGCGACCCATCAAATGCTTTCACAACAACCCCACTCTGCCTCATAGGAGGACCTTGATATGACAATCTGGAGAGTGTGGTCTTTGGCAATATATTAAGAGAAGATCCAGTGTCCACCAGCACATTGGACATTGCATCTGATTTGCAATTCATGGAGATATGTAAGGCCATGTTGTGGTCTCGTCCCTCCTCAGGGAGACCCGCGTCACAAAAGCTCAAAGTGTTGCAAGCGGTAATGTTTGCAACAATACTATCAAATTGCTCAATGGTGACGTCGTGATCAACATACGCCAGATCCAAGACTTTCTGCAGAGCCTCCCTATGGGGTTCTGAATTCAGCAGCAGAGATAGAATGGAAATCTTGGATGGCGTTTGTAGAAGCTGGTCTACAACGTTGTACTCACTCTTTCTGATGAGCCTCAGCATCTCATCAGATTCTTCATCTACAATGCCACTCGGGCCAACTGAAGAAATGGGAGTTTTTTGTACAGAGGAGAATGGTTTGGCAACATCACGTGCCTGACTCTGAACATTCACAGCGGTCCCAACCGGACGCTCAACCGTATCAGAAGCAACAGCCTTAGGAGGCGCAGAAAACACACGACCACTTCGGGTCAACCCACTTACATCAGCGGCGTTGGTCACAGAAGTTGAAGGCAAAGGCACTTCTACCCCATCTTGCACAGCGACAGGATTGTATCTGAAGGGAACGGCTTTGTCAGATGAATAGGGCATAGGGCCTGCAGGTTTAATGACCAAAGAAGGGGAAGCCTTCGGCTTGCTGCTATTGTAACGAATAACAACAGGCTCAGGCAACTTGAATACTGGAGATATAAGATTAATCTCAGGCTCGTCTTTATCAACATTGCGATTCTGCAGAATCTCAATGGTACCCTCATCCAACAACTTTTGGAGTTCTCTTCGTACTTGATCGCAACCCAAGCGGTTAATCGAGCAGACGCGGCACTTGTCGTGGTTATGCTCCAAGTAGCTGTACTGACACAGCAAACGATGTAATTCAACCAACGCCTGCCTAATGTGGCTTACATATCTGACCTTGTACTTCCCAAGGCATTCCTGAACCATATTAACTGATTTCCCATGCGCAGGCAATGGGTTCTTGGTGACATTCGGGCCTGAATCTTCGAAGCTCAAAATTCCACACCTCATAAGGTCCTGAATCTTAGTCTTGAGTGGATAGCAATTTTCGACGTTATGGCCTGGAGCACCGGAATGGTAAACACAATGCTGGTCTGGTTTATACCACCATTGTGGATTTGCAGGAATGGCAGGGGGATCCCTGGGAGAAACCAATTTCCTTTCCAACAAGGAAGGATAAAGCTCTGCATATGTCATAGGAATTGGATCAAACCTGATCTTCTTCCTATCATAATTCACGTTAGCTTGATTGGTTGTACTGCCACGAGGCTGGTAGGCCTGTTGATGTGGACGATGTTGTTGCTGATACTGAGGCTGTTGATATTGTTGCTGATGCTGATATTGCTGATGTTGCTAAGCATTGTCTTTAAAGACAGGTGCTATATGAGCCACCTGGTGCTGATGACCGGCACGACGTGCAGGCTTCCTCTGAGCAGAGGGTCTTCTGTGCTTGGGATGGGATTGCACAGCATGTGCTTCCCCATTCTTCCTCTTAAACGTCCCATATCGTTTAGAGGAAGAGCTATCATCCTTCGCCAATCGTCCCTCACGGACACCTTCTTCAAGACGCATCCCCATGTTCACCATCTCAGTGAAATCAGAGGGAGCGCTTGCCACCATCCGCTCGTAGTAGAATGAGCCAAGAGTCTTCAAAAAGATCTTGGTCATTTCTTTCTCCTCCAGCGGTGGAGTGATCTGAGCTGCCAGCTCTCGCCACCTCTGGGCGTACTCTTTAAAAGTTTCCTTGTCCTTCTGCGACATGGACCTGAGTTGATCTCGGTCAGGCGCCATATCGACGTTATACTTATATTGCTTGACGAAAGCTTCGCCAAGGTCGTTGAAGGATCTGATATTGGCACTGTCTAAGCTCATGTACCATCTGAGTGCGGCACCAGACAGACTGTCTTGGAAATAATGAATCAGAAGCTGATCATTATCAGTCTGGGTAGACATCTTCCTGGCGTACATGACCAGGTGAGCGAGTGGACAGGTGTTCCCTTTATACTTTTCAAAGTCAGGTACTTTGAATTTAATTGGTATCTTCACACCTGGAACAAGGCACAACTCGGCAGCAGACTTGCCGAATAAATCTTTACCTCGAAGAGTCCTCAATTCCTTTCTCAGCTCCAGGAATTGGTCGTTCATGGCATCCATCTTTTCATGAACGTCTGAGCCCTCAGATGGCTCGGAGTGATAGATAATGTTGTCTACCCTTGGCATGGTATGCACGACAGGAGGAGCGGGAACAGGGACCGGGCTAGATGCCGGCATATGAGCAAAGGTTGGCGCAGGCTGATCAGGCATAAAACCTGGAGGCATTCCCCAAGGGAAACCGGGTGGCATAGCATTGGGCACCTGATGAGCACTGACTGGCACAGTCGAAGTGACGACCTCTGAGATGACCGTCCTCTGGGCAGGAGTTGCAGGCGATTGAGTAGGTTGATTTTGAGCAGCGAGGAGTTGCTCTATCAAAGCGCCAAGTCTGGCGACCTCTTCTTTCAGTTCTCTGTTCTCTTGTTCTAGCTGCTCCATAACTCTCGCAGAATTGACTCGCGTATAATACCGGTGAGTCAGCTTGTCTTCAAAATAAATGAAGAACACAGAGTTAGGACAAGAAGACCAGAAACAAAGGGTACCTGCTTATGCAAAAATGATGCATGAAATGCTTGTGCAGATGCTTTGTTTATTTTCAAGGAACCCTTAGGGTATTATTTGCAATATTTTGAATAGTTAAAGCATTTTAATTTCTCACGGAAAATATTTCATTCAATATATCGAGACAAAGAAGTACAACATTTTTTATCATTACAAAGAGAAAAGGGAAATAAACATCCTATGGATCCCTAGAAGCTCGGGATGCTGGAAGACGAGAAGTGCACAGCTTCTTGATCTCTCTCTCATAGGCCGCTTCCATGTCTGCTTTCTCCTTTGCAAGTCGATCATACCTCCTTTTCCAGAATTTGGAAGACTGAGGAAGTAGAGAGGTCCAAGTGTCGTTCGGATCGTCGATCACTCGATGCTCGAGGAACTCGATCATAGCGTCCTTCTCCTTAAGCTGCTGAAGCAATTCTTCTCTTTCACGGATCCAAGCACGTGAAAGGTCTTCTTCTCTCAACTCCTCTACACGTTGGGTAGGGAGGGTTGAAGGCCCAGCCACATCCAACGGTGTAGGTCTCGGATGATCATATGGCATCAAGTACACGGCAGCTCTCTGTCTGACCCAAGAGGTGTATGGTTCCAAAGCAATGCAGTTCTTTGGACCCAACTCGTTCCTACTTTTCTTGCGAATACTGCGCTAAGCACGGACAAATCTGGCTTTCGGGCCTTGGGGATCTTTACCCTCCAGAAAGAACACACCTTCTAACAGAATGTTATTAGGTTTATCCTTTAGGGGGAACCCAAGCTGACGTCGTGCGAGAATGGGATTGTAGCTGATTCCACCACATGTGCCAAGAAGAGGCACATTAGGGAATTCACCACAATAGTCAATGATCTGGACGGTATCATACACGCAATCATACCAAGTGATATCATCATTGGTGAGAGACATGAGTCTCTGAGACCACCGTAGACATCCCTTGTTCTCCTTGAAAGCAACTGTCTGCGGCAAGTGCGAAATAAACCACTTGTACAGCAGGGGTAGACAGCAGACAATAACTCCTCCACCCTTTGCATTCCTCAGATGCAAAGAGACATAGGCATCGCCCAACAAAGTCGGAACGGGATTAAGAACTGAGAAGATCCTAATGGCGTTCATGTCCACGAACTTGTCGAAGTTGGGAAATAAGACCAACCCATAGATGAGCAGCACAAACAAAGCCTCAAAGGCATCCTCACTCATGGCCTTCCCATAAAAGGTAGCTTGAGCGATGAGGAACTCGGAAGGAAAACCCTGAATTCCGCCTTTGGTAGTCAGATTAGCCCTAATCAGATCTTCATCTATGTGCAACAAGCTGGAGATCTCTCGAGCAGTCGAAATACTCTCTAGGCCACTGAACGACACTTGATCCAGAATCGGAATCCCAATGAGATGAGAATACTCCTCCAAGGTTGGCAATAGCTGGAAGTCCGGAAATGAGAAGCAATGATACAAGGGGTCATAAAACTGGGCTAGAGTACTCATCAGTCCTTCATCAACCTGAGTAGTCAGCAGAGGTAGAATCTTCCCATAGCGAGCTTTGAAACCCAAGGGATCTAATACATAAGATGTCAGATTCCTTAACTCTTTTACATCGGGCTGTCTAAAGCTGTACTTCTTCGTATGCCTTTTTGGTCTTTCCATGTCTGAAAATTTTGCAAATAAACCCTTTTTAAGTTCCTTGAAAATTTTCCTTTTTTTTTGATGACATGAAGTGCAGATGAATGCATGAATGCATGAATGCAACAATCACACTCAAGGATCAAACAAGTCACACCAAACAAAGGTCATGGGAAAGCTCATTGCATTCCTAATATCAATCATCCATTTTGGTGGATTTAGGTTTTCACCTTATCGACACCCAAGTTCCATTGATATTAACGGTACATGAACCGGCTCGAACATCCTTAATATCAACCATCCTTTTTGGGGGATTTAGGTTTTATACCTGATCAACACCCAGGTTCCATTGATATTAAGGTTGTCTGAACGACTCAACCACGAATCACGGGTTTGTTGAGAGTCACGAGCATGGAGTCTCGGTTAAGAACCACCCAAAGGGAGTGTACTAGGGTTTAAACCTGCCAGACATGTTCTACCAAAGGTTCCCATAATCATCGTTCCATCTTTCGAATATTATCGGAGGAACGAATACTCGTATTCCAAAAATAGTCTCAAGAGAAACTCTTATGAGTGTAGTATCGCGTGACAATCGCATCAGAACTTACATCTGAACGACCTCCGCACTACGTTCCTAAAAAATAGGCCAAGATGGGTTTGGTAAACTAAGATCCTTGGCTTCTGCGGCACATGATTGAAAGAATAATGCCTAACCACAAATAACTTGTGTGACATTATTAATCCAACATGACCTCCACCAAGTGAATGGACTCGCAAGTCAACTGGCTAAGGAATACTCCACACCAGTCAACAAGATTATGCCATTCTCCTATCCTAGAGTGCACTCGAGTTCGGGTACAGAACTCATCTCACAGATCACCAAAGCAAACAACAATTGTATATCAAGCAATTCAAACATTACAATCAATACAGTTATCCCAAATGGTACAAAAATATGTCATATAACAAATAATAATATATCACACAACAAGGGTGAAAAGTAGGCAATACTACCAAGGATCGATATCCCCAGCAGAGTCGCCACTTTTCTGTAGCGGTGTATTCGTCGCTATGTGATTTATTGATTAAACCATAAGCAAAGCATACAATTAATTCGAGTCACCACCGCACTTTTATTTATCCAAAGGACTGGCTAAAAAGCGAACAAAAGCCTAAGAAGTTTTACACATAGAAAACTAATGAAAAGATCAGAGAATCTGGATAAGGGGTAAATTACGCAATGGGAAGGTGTTAGGCACCCATCACGTCCTAGGTACTCCTAGGGAGCCCTTTTCACACTTGTTGTATAAAATTGTTATTTGTTATGAAATATTTATTGTGCAAACATGATTGGGATGATGAGAAAAGAATATACAATCCTTATTGTTTTTGTGTTCGAACGGATGAACCCGTTGCCTACGTACCTTCCATCAAAGGTAAGGATCAAAACGCCGTAGTTCGGCTAAAAGATTTCCAAAAGTTAGTGGATTCAATTTTAAACACAAGCCCTAAGGTCTTACGTTATCCACGGGAGAAAACTCAACCTTATACAAACAACAAGTCCACCATGTGAGAAAAGCTTCAACTTGCTAGTGAGGGGTTAACCCTATAATAAGCAAGGAAGACTTACAATTCAATCAACTAAGGACAAATAGGTGAGATTGACATCAACCAACTAGGATAAATCAAACCTACGGCTAATGTATGAAAACTTAGCAAGAATGGACAAAGCCACAAAACAATTGAATTGGTGAAGTTAATTGATTATGATTATTCACAAAAGGAGGGTCAAAGTATGATTAAGATTAATTCAAAAGAAGTATTATGAAAATGGAGTTTGAAAAAGTCAAGGACTTGGGGTCCAGGTTTTAATTTAAAAGCATGAAGATGTTTGCACAATATTTATCTCAAGTTTTGAAAGCAATGTGTGAAAAGGTTTAGGACAAAATGGATGAATGGATGAAGATGGAGTGTAAAACTTCCTAGAAGGTTCACCTCTTGAAATCATATAGAAGATGACTCAAGTGTGTCCTTTGGAATAGACAATGAGCAATAACAAACAAGCGAAGCAAAGGAAGAAAGTCAACAAAAGCGGATACCGGATGCCAATCACTGGACTTATACCAATCTCCTAAAACTAAACTGGATATCAGAGGCCACTCTATGGACTTATACCAATCTCCTCAACAAAGAAATAAAAAGTGGATACCGGATGCCAATCTATCTGGGCTTATACCAATCTCCAACAACGAAGCAAACACTTGGATGTCAGATGCCAATCTATCTGGACTTATTCTAACCTCCAACATATGATCATGGGAAAACAAATGCCAAATTGCATGGACTTACAATTGCATCCTCACATAAATCAAACAAATGCATCAAGCAAAGAGAAGATGAGTGGCCAATGAAATGGTCTTATACTCACTTCCATATCATAGGAACAATGGCCAATGAATGGTCTTACAATTGTCCTCAATGGGCAAACAACAAAGATATGTCACAAAGACAGATGAGATGATCATGCACTAATGAGCAATTAATGATGATAAATGCACAAAGCATGCAAGCATACATGTACACATGAACTAAGTAATCAATCAACCAAAGTCATTCAGCACACTCTATAACCAAACAATGAGGCTCATACAAAAGGTTAGGCATTAAAGCCAACTGGAATAGGGTTAATGGTGCTCTTAACCTTGACATTGAGAGCCAAGGTGAAGCAGATGAAAGGATATGAGGGGTGTGCCTCATCACTCTTATCCCTGGTCAGGGAGAGCATTGAATATCAGAAAGTGTGGGAGTTCAGAAGGTAGGAACTCTCTCCACAAGTTAGACTCTATAGATCTTGGGTTTTTACTCACTATGCATCAACACATGTGGTGTGAGCAAGGTGAGTGACACACAGAATAGTAGGAGATAGGTTACATATCTCTTGGATTCTACCAATTGCCTTATTTAAAGGACTTTTCCTGCTTGGGACAAAAGTAAACAAGCATAAACATCGCCTCTTAAGGAGGACTTCAGACAGTTGCCTGGCCAAGTAACAGGCCAGGTCTTCCAGACTACATGAAGAAAAGAGATTCTACCTCAATGCAAATGCTATCAAGC
The DNA here is from genome assembly GCF_024323335.1 of Lathyrus oleraceus. Classification (NCBI taxonomy): domain Eukaryota; kingdom Viridiplantae; phylum Streptophyta; class Magnoliopsida; order Fabales; family Fabaceae; genus Lathyrus; species Lathyrus oleraceus. The sequence continues at coordinate 76,560,952 of NC_066579.1, read as the reverse complement.
AAAGAAAAGCAAGTTCTTAAAAGAACTGAGCAACTAATGGTACCTGAAACCAGTCAAACAAAATCAGTATACAATTCAACTCAAAACCAATATAAGATAAGGATCAATAGTCAACACAATCAGTCAAATGTGCAATGCACATAGCTCAAAGCATATGAGCTAAGCATCCTACAAAACAAACAAATTAGTTCATGGTAATCAATCAAACTTAATCACTTGCATAAGTCTCCTTAAGGCATTTGCTTCTTAACTTGGAAAGCAAACTTAAACATGAGAAACAAGACCACTAGGACAAGCCTAGGGTCAAAAAGAGATAAGAAATCCAAAACAGAAAGTGAAAGATATCCAACATCAAGTTAAAACAATTAAGAAATAAACCCAAGTGGTTTCATGTTCATATCATTCATCATTATCATTTCACAAACAAATTAGGCCAAGGCATGTCATATAGAACCTCAAAGAAGTCAACAGAAAGATTCAAGTCAAATCTAATCATAAACATTTCAAAAAATTCTCAAATAATTCATGATCAAACATCATCCATAACATGATAAGCATACCAAATTTCAGCTCATTTGGATCAAAGGAAGTAGGTCAATGAAAATCAGAAAGTCAAAGCAAGTTCAAGCAAACTCATACAAAGCAACAAAACATGCACCAACTTCAATAAATCATAAAACAGTGACAACACATGATAAATGAATGGGACCAAAACCATGACAAACGTTAAGATGTCTACAATTCACATGTAAAATTTCAAGTCCATCCAAATATGCATGAGGATTTCACAAATCATATAACATCATGTGTCACAAAAAAGTCAACAAATGACCAAACAGGGGAGAAAATTCCAATCAAATAGGAAATGACATCAATAATTCCAGAAAAAATCACATGTATTCTCAACATACACAAGTACATTCATGCAAAAATCCAGACCAATTTGAGTTCAAAAAGCATGGTAGTTAAAATCACGAAGTTGGACATGAATGGTGTGACACAAATTGTCACATCCCTATTCAAAAAATCATATCTCCACAACCAGCAATGATAAATTCACAAACTTTACACCAAAATCACCATGAACATGTCTAGTTTAAGCACAAAAAATTTGAGAAGCATTGGATAAAGTATCACCATTTCACAAGCAAATTGGCATAGCATACACAAAATGGACAACATGAACAAACCCTAGTACATTTTAAAATCCACAAATGCAAAAAATCTGGAAAAATCACCATGAAAAACTAGAGGTCAAGAGGAGCATTTCACCAAAAATCCCAGCAAATTTGGACAAATAATGAGTGACTTATGATTTTTTGAAGATTGAGACACAAAATGAAATAAAATTGCAAAATGAAATGATTTAATGAAATAAATAAAACCGGCAGTGGCAAAACCGTAAATAGCCGGTCCCTTAAGTGAAACTCTGCGTTTCACTTAAGGATGTGTCACGCAGCCAATGGTCACATGGGAATGGAACAGTGAGCTCATGCAGAACAAAAACTCCACACAGCCAAACGCGATTTCTGGGTTGAAGGAAATTAGGGTTCATGGGCTACAGTTCATCATCATCATTTCCAGATTTTCAGCAAGAACGAAATGCAACAAAAATCAAAAATCGACATACCATTGTGTTCATCTAACAGAGTACATCAACAATACAACCATCATTTAACCTAAATCAAACTATCATGGAAGCATTGAGCAAAATAACATCTAAACATCAAACTTTAAATCACTGTATCTTCCTTAATATTCAACCATTTTTTATGATTCAAAGCTCATTGAAACCAGCATGGATAGATCTTTATAAAGCATAGCATGATTTTATCAAAAGCATGGTTCGAATTTCTTACCAGATTTGCAGAACTGTGTTGATTCGTGGTTCTTTGGTTGTGTTTAGTTGAAACAGATGCACCTTCAAGTTCCAGATGATGAATGGAAGAAGAATTTTAGCTCAACAATGCTGGATTAAGCTCAAATCGAAAACTGCCATGGTAGAAAGCTTAATGGAACAGTGGTGCTTTGATGCTTTACAGTTATGAAATGGTGCTTGCAATGGCTTCCAAAAGGTTGGTAGATGATGAAACAATGCTCAAGAACACGGGTCCTTTTGAGATTTTCAGAAAAAAAAGTTCAAGTGAGGAAAATGAGAGTTTTCTTTGAAAATGAAGTTTTGATCTGTTTTGTGAAATGTGGCTAGGGTTTTCTATCAGAAAATGAGCAATATATACTCTGTTTAATGTCCTTAAGTTTGGTTAATGAAGTGGTAATTGGAAATTAGCTTAATGAAGTGTTTTGACAATTTGTGAAATTCACTCAAATGTTGCATGTGCATGAGCTACAGTGCGAAATGGGCCCAAACCAATCTCCAAATGTGATTTCTGAACACTTGTAATTGGTAGAATGAATTGGAAATGGTTAATTTGAAAAGTCACTTTTTCACCTCCCTCATTTTAATTCAATGCACTTGAAAAAAGGCCATTTTGATTGGAAGGTTTTTGGTGAAATGTGATGAAGGATTTGGATAGAGCATATCAAATATGACTTGTAGCAAAAAACCTCACTCAATTTGGCCAAATGGTTTGGAAGTTATGCCACTTTGAAGTTCAAAAATTCTTGAGAATGATTTGATCATAACTTGCCAACCACACATGAGAAATGAGTGTTCTTGGACTTTTTGGAAATGGGAGAACAAGATCTTCAACTTTCATGTTGGACAAAAATTAATTTGAAGCTTGTATGATGAAGTAATTTTGGGGAGAAGAACTTTCCATTTTTAGCAAATTCCAATTACAGATCAACTTTCTATTTTTGGCAACTTTTTGTCTGACCTCAAATTCTTCACTGTGGATGTTTGACATGTTATATGAGGCTTATATGGACATGGATGAGACCTCTCAAACCAATTCCCACCATCAAATCACTGATTAAATGCACAGTTGACCATAGTTGACTTTGCTAGGGTTTTGGTTGACTGAACCATGTTCTGATGAATTCCAAGCCCCTAATCACTTGATATCTTGATTCAAAAGGATGTCACAACTCATATGAACTCTTGATGAATGATCATGGTGCCCAAATTCTTCAAGAATGGCCACCATCCACTGTTCAATGGCTGATTTGACTGTCTTGACCTAGTTTGCTTCATCTGCAAGTAACATGGTTAGATGACAATATTTTTGTACCTTTGGTTAATAGACAGATGAAGAGCAATGATATACAAATGCAAAACATGCTTGGTGATCAAGAATCAAACTCACAAGACAACCCACCCACTAGGATGGAAGCAAAGGTGCACAAAGATCCTTGAGGCAATGATATGATATGATATGATGCCATGAGGGATCTTAGGGACAAAATTGGGGTCTTACAAACCGGTGACGAATTTTCTCTTTGATGGTATTCTATCCAGTAACTGATAGATGTAATTCCTATTTTCTTCCCTCTCAGAGTCTATCCTTGATATGTTCATCTTAACCGATGACAAATTTTCTCTTTGATGGTTTTCTATCCAACATTCGATAGATGTAATTCCTACTTCTTGTTCAGTTGGTTTATCCTTGATATGTTCATCTTAACCGATGACGGGTATCCTCCTTGACAATCCCAGGCAAGTTTATCCTTGATATGTTCATCTTAACCGATGACGGATCTTCTTCCTTGTTGAGCCTATCCTTGATATATTCATCCTAACCGATGACTGATATTCTCATCTTTGGTCTTCTACCCAGTAACTGGTAGTTGTAAATCCTATTTTTTGCAGTTTTCCCCAGAAGGGCTATTCTTACGCAGTAACCGGTATTGAGTACTCCCTCCTGGAATTTATCAACGAGTCATCCTTGATATGTTCATCCTAACCGATGACGGATGTTCTCTCTGTCAGATCTTTATTATCTCCTTACCCAATAACAGGTAGTAGATAATAGATGTTTCTCCTCCTGTGTTGAAGTTTATTTCTTCCCCAGTTGAGTTGAGTGTGCATTTCCTTAGTGAAATCGCTTTTCCTACTGTAACACCCCAAAACTTGCCCTCCTTATTCACGCATTAATTTTTAGGTCATTTAACATTAGATGCATTGCATTTCATCATGTCAATCGGGATTAGCTCCAAGAAGCTTGAACATCATCCAGGACACTTTGTGGGATCTATCCAGGTGAGCCGTCCACACAAGGGAAAAACTTGAGTTACTGCCAACAGGTGCAAATATAAGCTATTCATCATTCCAAACACTGGTTTTGAAGGGGAAAAAATTTGCTGCTGAGCTGTCATGCTCGCTAGGCGAGCAGCTTGGTTCGCTAGGCGAACTGACCTGTCATGCTCGCTAGGCGAGCAGATCCTTCGCTAGGCGAAGGGCACGCATTTCAGAAAGTAACAAACAGTAAAACAGACTTGGACCTCTCTCAAAAGCCCACAAAGTCACAAAATCACTCTATAAATACTAGAGGTTCAGTAGAACAAAAACCTTGGATAAAACAGTGGACAAAACCCTGGAGTTTCATTGGAGAAAAGGCTTGAGAGGGAGAAACCTAAGAACCAATCTGCAGCAACCTTCAGGCAGCTCTGAGAAGTTCACTCTGACTCACACACTTTTTCACCTCCGTCTCACGCAAACCCTAAACAGTGCGTTGCAAACCCTGCCGTGCCCTTCGATTTCAACCGATCTCTCCGACCAGGTTTGCCCATATTCCCATTACTCTTATGCTCTCAATTTGAATTATGAATGTATGAGGTATCGTTTGTTTTTGCCCACGGGTTTAGGTATGCATGACTATTAACAATACCTTGAATGTTTAACCATTTCGTTTTCTAAGATGGATACCATAGGGTTTGGGGGTTGCCGAGATCAGACTGTTATCAATGAAGAACCCAGAACCCGCAGGAATTCGCTAGCCGCTTCGCAAAGCGAGCTTGCAGCGAAGCTTCGCCTAGCCTTCGCTAGGCGATGCAGCAGCGAGCGTGGCAGTAACTGTTTTTTGTTTTGTTTTTTTGTTTGCTCTAACCCGTTTTGTGTTTGTCATAACATGTTTTCTCATGATCCCTATCTTGTTACTCTAACCCTTTTGTTGAGTTTTTGTGAAGGCTCACATGACTTTTGCAGGGATACCATTTGGGAAATCTATTCCTATTACCTGTACTGACTTGTTGCCTTGTTGGCACGTTTACTTTATACATGTTTGTTTTGTATGTGTTCGTATCCCCACAGGTAGCGCAGTTCCTTCGTCGAGGACTGCCTTTTTGCATAAGCATCCCAAACCCTAAAACCCAAAGCAACACGTTATCTCCTTCTACTACAGGCGAGTAAGTCTCCAAAGGTCGAGCATCCGGTAGAGTGTGTAGTGACGTCGTTCGTCCAAAACCCAATCCATAACCCCGTAGTTAGTCGAACTTCGGCTTGCTCTGATTCTAATTTCAGATGAGACACGTAGGCATAAGACGCGATGTCTTAGTGAGCACAATTACCCTTAACCCCTAGGTAGCCGAGCTACGAAGACTCTGATTCTCATATTCAGATGAGATACGTATGCAGTGGATGCGACATCCGTGCGAGTCATTTTCTTTTGATCCTTTTTTTAGTAAATAACACATTAGATAAACCCACACCCTTTAGACAAGAACTACAAAAGTGGATCCCGTAGAGTACTACGGATGCGTAGGGGTGCTAATACATTCCCTTCGCATAATCGACTCCCGAACCCAAGATTTGTTGCGAGACCCTGTCTTGTCCTTTCCTTTTTCCAGGTTTACTTCGAGCGTTTCCTTTTCCTCCTTTGGGATAAATAACGCACGATGGCGACTCTCTTGTCTTTCTTCGCCGGTTGTTTTTTTTCGCATTCCATTTTTCAGGTTGCGATAACTGGCGACTCTGCTGGGGACATACGATTTCCCTAAGCGAGTCCCTCCTAGCTTTTGTAGGTTGTTTATTTATTGGGTGTTTATTCTTTTGTACAGTTATTTATCTTTCAGCATTTACCTGCTTTATTGCATTGTGTACATATGACTGTCGTATCTGCTGGTTCTGTTTGTGAGATGAGTTCTATACCCGAACTCGAGTGCACTTAGGATAGGAGAATGACATAGTCTTGTCGACTTGTGTGGAGTTATTCCTTAGCAAGTTGACTTGCAAGCCCATTCACTTGGTGGAGGTCATGTTGGGATCAATAATGTCACACAAGTAAGTTGTGGTTAGACATTACTTTTTCCAATATAGACCTTAGAAGCCAAGGACCTTAGTTTACCAAACCCATCTTGGCCTATTCGTAGGACGTAGTGCGAAAGTCGTTCAAGTGTAAGATTTGATACGATTGTTACGCGATACTACACTCATAAGAGTCTCTCTTGAGAATATTTTTGGAATACGAGTAGTCGTTCCTCCGATAATATCCGAAAGATGGGATTATGACTATGGGAACCTTTTGTAGAACATGTTTGGCAGGTTTAAACCTTAGTACACTCCCTTTGGGTGGTTCTTAACCTAAACTCCATGCTCGTGACTTGCAACAAACCCTTTATTCATGGTTGATCCGTTCAGGTATCCTTAATATCAATGAAACTTGGGTGCCGATAAGGTGTAAACCATAATCCACCAAAATGGATGGTTGATATTAAGGATAACATGATCCATCCCATGACCTTTATTTGGGGTGCTTTGCTTGATCCGCTTAATTTCTATCCAGGCAGTGTAACCTGACAGATGTTCAAGCGGATCCAGCCATCCTGATTGACATGCCATTGCATTGCATAACATCATCTGCATATTTAAATCCAACATCTCATGCTTATTCATTTGCAGGGTATTCCCTTTTTAACGGGGGGCCTTAAAATCGAATAAGCAGTGCATCGCATACCATACATACTAACCCTTATTTGTTTTACAGGTGTCACCGCAGTGTCTAATGTTTGTTCCCTGTTTCAGGAAGTATTGGTCCCAAGCGAGTTCACAGGTACCCGACAAAGGAAAACCGTCCACGACTAGCAATGGACCAGATACAGAAAGAATTGGCTGATATGCGTGAAAGGATGGATCAGTTCATGACATTGATGACTGGTATGGCAGAAGGCCAGGCGAAGCTGAGGGAATTGGTTGAGCAACCGAGGCCCGATCCAGAGGTGGAGATACCAAATACTGAGGGGAACGCTATAACCCTGTGAACATTGGAAACGCGGGTAACGCAAATGTTGATGGAAACCCGGGTAATGTTGGCAACACGAGAAATGTTGGGAATGGTATTGGCGGACGACACAATGTGAATCAAGGGATTCGGATTAACGGGCGCCCCGTTACTAAAGATTGTCAGTATGATCAATTTTTTGTGCACGACGAGGCCCACGAGACCACTCGCCGTATGGATGAGCTGTATATGCCGGCAGAGGCAGGGGCAGAGGACGCCCTAATTATTATCAAGATCAAGTGGCCGCAGTCACTATTCCAACACCTGTTCATCAACTGCAGTATCATCCGCAACAGCAACCCAGGTACAACAATCAACAACAAGGAGGTAACCTGGGTCAGCAGAGACACTATCAATAACATCCAAGGCAAACGGACCGGGTCATTGAGCCAATCCCAATGCCTTATTCTGTGTTACTTCCCAGGCTGATTGACATGAATCTGGTTACGTTGAGAACTCTGGCCCCACCAATCGATCCCAATAATTTGCCTAGAGGTTATGATGTCAACGCCATATGTGCTTTTCACTCTAACGCACCTGGCAATACTACAGATAATTGCAAGGCTCTCCAGCTAAAGGTGCAATATTTGAGAGACGCCAAGGCTATCAATTTTTCACCGGTGCCTAATGTTATCCAAAACCCGATGCCAGCTCACGGCGGGCAGAGGATTAATGCTGTTGATATTGGGGAAACTTTGAATTTGGTTTCTGATGTGACTAAAGTGAAGACTTCGCTATCGGTGGTCAAAGACCGGCTCTTGAAAGGACAGATTTTCCCGGGCTGTGGGGAAGAGTGCAGAAATTGTCAAGACACCGAGAACGGATGTGATAGTTTGAGAAGGGGTATTCAGCAACTGATAGATGAAGGTTGTCTTCAGTTCGATCAGAATCGTCCGGTGAAGAATGATGTGTCGACAGTAACGTTTTATTTCACTCCTGAAGAAATATATGTTCCCGAGAGACCCGCTCCGATGACAATATATTTCCCAGAAAGTCCAACACCAATTTACTCTGACAACCTTCAACCGACTTTGATTGGTCCGGTCACTATCACGGTACCAGGACCTGTTCCGTATGAGAAAGACAGTGCTATCCCGTGGCACTATGGGGCTGATATCTACTGCCAGGGGCAGAAAGTTAACGAAGAAGACATTGACATTGGTAGCTCCGTTGTAGACAATGTTGGAGGAGTTGGTGGCTTCACTCGTAGTGGACGCCTATTTGCACCATCAACATTGCGCACGAACGCTGAAGCTAAGGCAGCTGCCAAGGCTAAAGGAAAACAGGTATCCACCGAAGAGGTTACTACTGAGGAAGCTCCTCCTAAGACCGCGTTCGAGAAGGAAGTGGACGAGTTTATGAGGATTATCAAGAAAAGTGACTACAAGGTAGTCGACCAGCTAAATCAGACACCCTCAAAGATCTCTATTCTCTCACTATTGATGTGCTCTAAGGCACACAGAGCAGCCTTGTTGAGAGTACTGAATATGGCCTATGTTCCACCAGAGATAACTATTAACCAGCTGGAGTCGGTAGTTTCGAATGTACACACTAGCCATGCGCTAGGTTTCACCGATTATGACCTAACATCTGAGGGCAGGAATCACAACAAAGCCTTGAATATCACAATGGAATGCAAAGGGACGGTGCTTTCCCATGTTTTGGTTGATACAGGTTCTTCTCTGAATGTTCTCCCAAAGAAAGCCTTAACGAAGTTGGTTTGCGATGACGCCACCCTGAGGCCGAGTAATTTAGTTGTAAGGGCTTTTGATGGCTCTAAGCGAGCTGTTTGTGGCGAAGTTGAGTTGCCAGTTAAGATTGGACCGCAGGTATTCAAGAGTACCTTTTATGTGATGGATATCCAGCCTGCCTATAGTTGTCTGCTAGGTCGACCCTGGATTCATGCTGCCGGTGTTTTTACTTCTACTCTCCACCAGAAGCTCAAATATGGACTAGAAGGTCAGATCGTCACTGTCTGTGGTGAAGAGGATATTTTTGTTAGCCACCTGTCTACATTTAAGTATGTGGAGATGGTTGGCGAGATGCATGAGATGCTGTGTCAGGGCTTCGAAGCCATAAACATCAGTGAGGTTGCGCCCGAAGCTGTCTTTTCACCTGAGTCTGAGAAGGTCGGGACTTCTATCTCTTCATACAAGCAAGCTGTTGAAGTGGTTAAGGCTGGTAATGCCCAAGGCTGGGCCAAATTTGTGGAGCCAATCATAAAAGAAGACAAGTTTGGATTGGGGTATACTCCGTGGTCTCAGAAGAATGAAGCTGATACTTTCTCCAGCGGGGGTTTGGTTTCTCCCCACACCGTCAATGCTGCAGATGAAGACAAGGTTGACAGCGACTGTGACTTAGATAGCTGGATTCGCCCATGTGTCCCAGGAGAAAAGCTCGACAATTGGTCGCCTGAAAAAGTCGTCCAGTTTACTCTACTGAAGGAGTAATTTTTATTGTTTTCCTTTTATTACATGCATAACAAAGTCTTACACTTTGACCAAGGTGTAATGACTCATCTGTAGGGCCATCCATTTAGTTACATTTCGCAATTATTTTCATCATCAATAAAGGACAACTTTTGCAAACAATTTTGTGTTCTCTTTCTTTCAATTATTTTTACTTTTACAAAAACGACAATGTTTCTTTTTCATGTTTCTTTTTCATGTTTCTTTTTCGTTTTTCTTTCCAAAAAACACCTCGTAAAACTGAATACCCGGATCTCACTGCTAACGACACTGCTATGGCCAAGTATGACTTCGACAATCCTATCTATCAAGCCGAAGAAGGGGTTGAGGAAGATTGTGAATTGCCTGAGGAGTTAGCCAGGTTGTTGAAACAGGAGGACCGAGCTATCACACCTTATCAGGAGGTGGTTGAGACCATCAACATTGGTACCGAAGACGACAAGAAAGAGATCAAGATCGGGGCCAGTCTACAGGCCGAGAGGAAAAGACCGTTGATCATGTACTTGACTATGTTAGAAAGGTCAATGGGTTGTGTGCTCGATCATCATGACGAGTCAGGTCGAAAAGAGCATGCAATATACTACCTTAGCAAAACGTTTACCGACTGTGAACAAAGATACTCACTGCTCGAGAAAACTTGCCGCGCTTTGGCATGGGCTGCTCGCCGACTAAGACAGTATATGTTGACTCACACGACTCTATTGATATCAAAGATGGATTAAGTCAAGTATATTTTTGAAAAGCCAGCAGGGTTGCTAGGTGGCAAATGATGCTGACAGAGTATGACATCTAATACACTTCACAAAAAGCCATCAAAGGAAGTGTCTTGTCAGACTATCTTGCCGCGCAACCGATTGATGATTACCAACCTATGAGGTTCGACTTTACTGATGAGGACATCATGTTTCTCAAATCAAAAGATTGCGAGGAACCACTCCCGGAGAAGGGGCCTGACCCTGAATCCAAAATGGATTATGATGTTTGATGGGGCGGTCAACATCAATGGTCGCGGAGTTGGTGCAGTGTTGATCACACCGGAGGGGGTTCATATGCCATTTTGTGCCAGAATAACTTTTCCCTGCTCCAACAATGAAGCCGGACGAAGTAGAATGGGTCCGTTCTCGATACAATCAGCTAAGCCTAGTTGAGGAAAAGAGACTAGCAGCTATATGCCATGGCCAACTATATCGGAGACGGATAAAGAGAGCATTTGATCAGAAAGTGCGCCCTCGGGAGTATCGAGTCGGTGAATTGGTACTCAAAAGAATTCTTCCTCCCAACACAGATCACTGGGGCAAATGGACACCGAACAACGAGGATCCATACGTGGTTAAAAGAGTTTTCTCTGGCGGAGCTCTGATGCTAACAACCATGGATGGCGAAGACTTCCCGTCCCCTGTCAACTCAGACGCAGTTAAAAAATACTTCGCATAATAGACCCGCTGGACAAGTAAAAAGAATGGTTCAGGCAAAAAAGGGGCATCCCGACGAACCAAAAAAAGAAGGAATGAAGAGGTTCGGGCAAAAATTAGGGATATAAAAATAAAAAATGTACACCCGGTGAGTCGAAAACCCGAAAGGGCGGCTCAGGCAAAAAAGGGTATCCCGGTGGATTGAAAACCCAAAAGGGCGGTCCACGCAAAAGCTAGGGAATAAGCGAATAACTGCGATCTGAGTTGATCCGTGTTATATCACCGTTTCATTCAATCCGACAATCTTCGAAGGTAAAAGATCGACTAATCATCCACTTCAGAAAGCAAGAGGAGCAGAGCGTCTTGAGGACATACGAGCCATAGCAGAGTCAAAACTCAGTGGGACCCCGTTTCCACATTGCCATTAGGATAGTTTCTCTTGTTCAATTTATAGCGATCGCCTCTTTCCAGAGATCAGCTTCCTGATGTACTCGCCTATTCCTGGCACAAATTTTTCAACCAACAAAAGTCGAATAATTCAGTTAAAAAGCCTCTTTACTTTTCATTTATCAGTTTGTTTGCAAAAGATGTCTGAATTCTTGAGGAAACATATTGCATCTGAATGTAATGGTGGCTTTTACAGGTGATTTGCACAGGAAAACAGTCAAAATTGCTTTGAATGTGCTTAATCCCGGACGGTGAATTCAAACCGAGTAATCCCCCGGGGCATACGTGTATTTTTTTGTTACAGATCACAGGAACCGGATGCCAAGTCATGAATCCTCATCCCCAAGCGGTTGACAAGTCTCTCCTCTGCAGAGCAGGTTCCCCAGTAGAGTTGATAGTATCCTGACTGTATATCCCTAGTAGAGTTGACAGTATCCAGACTGTATATCCCTAGCGGAGTCGACAGTGCCAGACTGTATCTTCCCAACAACAGCGGAGTAGTCACATACCCAACAGACAAGAGGGTGGTGTTCCCAGTGTTCATCTCGTCCCGAGTAGATTATTATTTTTAACAGATTTGTTTTAATCCCCAGCCTGAGGACGATTAGCAAGTTCATATCCCCAACAAAGGTCGATTCCTACGACATTTCCCCAGGAAGTGCTTTCCTCACAGACTCTCCTCGCAGAGCCTCGCCAAGCAAAGTTTCCATAGTTGATACTTCCCCAACAAGGTCAACTTTTCGAAAAAGGCTGATTTATTTTCGGTGGCTCCCCGGTCCTGGCAGACGGATCGTTCCCCACAAGAGCATTCAAGGATTGATACAGCGATCCGCTCCCTGCCAGAGTTGCTTCCCCAAGCAGATTTCTTTTTTTTTTTGCACCATGCATAACACTTGCATTTGCATTTGCATGCATATCAAACATACACATAAGCTGATAAACAGGTTCTTTAAAGTAGACTGAAAAATTACTTTACAACCAAAGTCATGAGATTCGGCCAGAGGATCAAGTGTGTGTGTGACCTAGCATGAGGGTCATTTGAAGATTCAGCCAGAGAATCATTTTCCAGCGATCTAGCCTGAGGGTCATTTTTGAAGATTCAGCCTGAGAATCGTTTTCCAGGGATCCAGCCTGAGGGTCATTTTTGAAGATTCAGCCTGAGAATCGTTTTCCCAAGAGAGTCAGCCTAAGGTTCGTTTTGAAGATTCAGCCAGAGAGTCGCCTACAAGCGTCATTTCCCCAGCAAGCCAGCTAGGGGAGTAGATTGGCAGCTCAACAGAAAATCAACCTACAAGAGGATCCAGCCCGCGGATCGCATTAAAAAAACAAAGTCTAATCGAAGAGTCGTTACAACATGTTCTAACCTGAAGAATATGTACGAAGCCCAAAAGTGGGATATTCTCGAAACTGCATATCTAACATGAAGATTGTAGATTCCGAAAGAGGGTCAACCAGCGCATGCCTCAGATGCGAGATCCTGATGATGGGAATTTATCATCGCAACAATCCAGATCTAGCCAGAAGATCGAAGTAAGGTCTAGCCCGAAGACCGAAAATAGATTCAGCCAGAGAATCAAAGAGTATAGATTCAGCCAGAGAATCACAGAATATAGATTCAGCCAGAGAATCACGACAATCCGGATCTAGCCAGAAGATCGAGTCAGGTCTAGCCCGAAGACCGAGAATAGATTCAGCCAGAGAATCGATCCCTAGTGAAGTCGCCCGAAGACCGAAAATCGTATCCAGCCCGAGGATCAAAATCGTATCGAGCCCGAGGATCAAAGTTAATATCCAACTAGAGGACTAAGTTGAGTATAGATTCAGCCAGAGGATCGAAACTCCAGATTAAGTCAGAAGACTGATTCAGATTCAGCCAGAGGATCGGAAGAAAAATAAAACAACGCGGTGTTCTCAGAGCGCAAATTTTTGGTTTGTCTTTGGTATTCAATAACAGCTCACCCTGTTTGTCTGATAAGCTGTACGCTTTCATCCTGCTCGGGTTAGCTGATGACTGAATAGGGGCAGCTGTAACACCCCAAAATTTGCCCTCCTTATTCACGCATTCATTTTTAGGTTATTTAACATTATATACATTGCATTTCATCATGTCAATCGGGATTAGCTCCAAGAAGCTTGAACATCATCCAGGACACTTTGTGGGATCTATCCAGGTGAGTAGTCCACACAAGGGAAAGACTTGAGTTACTGCCAACAGGTGCAAATATAAGCTATTCATCATTCCAAACACTGGTTTTGAAGGAGCAAAAATCTGCTTCTGAGCTGTCATGCTCGCTAGGCGAGCAGCTTGGTTCGCTAGGCGAACTGACTTGTCATGCTCGCTAGGCGAGTAGATCCTTCGCTAGGCGAAGGGCACGCGTTTCAGAAAGTAACAGACAGTAAAATAGACTTGGACCTCTCTCAAAAGCCCACAAAGTCACAAAATCACTCTATAAATACTAGAGGTTCAGTAGAACAAAAGCCTTGGATAGAACAGTGGACAAAACCTTGGAGTTTCATTGGAGAAAAGGCTTGAGAGGGAGAAACCTAAGAACCAATCTGTAGCAACCTTCAGGCAGCTCTGAGAAGTTCACTCTGACTCACACACTTTTTCACCTCCGTCTCACGCAAACCCTAAACAGTGCGTTGCAAACCCTGCCGTGCCCTTCGATTTCAACCGATCTCTCCGACCAGGTTTGCCCATATTCCCATTACTCTTATGCTCTCAATTTGAATTATGAATGTATGAGGTATCGTTTGTTTTTGCCCACGGGTTTAGGTATGCATGACTATTAACAATACCTTGAATGTTTAACCATTTCGTTTTCTAAGATGGATACCATAGGGTTTGGGGGTTGCCGAGATTAGACTGTTATTAATGAAGAACCCAAAACCCGCAGGAATTCGCTAGCCGCTTCGCTAAGCGAGCCTGCAGCGAAGCTTCGCCTAGCCTTCGCTAGGCGATGCAGCAGCGAGTGTGGCAGTAACTGTTTTTTGTTTTGTTTTTTTGTTTGCTCTAACCCGTTTTGTGTTTGTCATAGCATGTTTTCACATGATCCCTATCTTGTTACTCTAACCCTTTTGTTGAGTTTTTGTGAAGGCTCACATGACTTTTGCAGGGATACCATTTGGGAAATCTATTCCTATTACCTATACTGACTTGTTGCCTTGTTGGCACGTTTACTCTATACATGTTTGTTTTGTATGTGTTCGTATCCCAACAGGTAGCGCGGTTCCTTCGTCGAGGACTGCCTTTTTGCATAAGCATCCCAAACCCTAAAACCCAAAGCAACACGTTATCTCCTTCTACTACAGGCGAGTAAGTCTCCAAAGGTCGAGCATCCGGTAGATTGCTTAGTGACGTCGTTCGTCCAAAACCCAATCCATAACCCCATAGTTAGCCGAACTATAGCTTGCTCTGATTCTCATTCCAGATGAGATACGTAGGCATAAGACGCGATGTCTTAGCGAGCACAATTACCCTTAACCCCTAGGTAGCCGAGCTACGAAGACTCTGATTTTCATATTCAGATGAGATACGTATGCAGTGGATGCGACATCCGTGCGAGTCATTTTCTTTTGTCCCTTTTTGAGTAAATAACACATTAGATAAACCCACACCCTTTAGACAAGAACTACAAAAGTGGATCCCGTAGAGTACTACAGATGCGTAGGGGTGCTAATACCTTCCCTTCGCATAATCGACTCCCGAACCCAAGATTTGGTTCCGAGACCCTGTCTTGTCCTTTCCTTTTTCCAGGTTTACTTCAAGCGTTTCCTTTCCCTCCTTTGGGATAAATAACGCACGGTGGCGACTCTCCTGTATTTCTTTGCCGGTTGTTTTTTTTCACATTCCATTTTTCAGGTTGCGACACCTGCATGATTCAAGTACTTCAGTTTTATCCTGACTTACTCGTATCCCCTGCAGATGTTGTTGTTCCCCGACTGAGTCTTTTCCATTTTGTATGGAATTCCTCGAGTCCCTCAGCAGTTTTAAGTTGTAGCCTGGCCTACACATAACTCCTTTATCCTCCAAAGTCTTTGTCTCCCCAGTGAGTTTTCCTTACGGAATACATTATACTCCTGCAGAATTTCGGTCTCTCGGATTTCTTTTCCTTTGTGGCAATATTTCCCCATAAAGAATTTATTTTTGCATTCATATCATATGAACCATGAGGTCTCTTAGGGACCAAAATTTATTTCTATATGTTCTTATTTAAGCCCAATCTACTGAGTTGACATGAAGATTTTAACCTTCGCCTCCTCAGTTAGAATGTCCTTAAATAGGGGCAGCTGTAAGACCCCAATTTTGACCCTAAGATCCCTCATGCAATTTCATCATAAGCATTAGCATTAGGATCATACCTTGGTATCCTCCTTACCCCTCTTTCATTGGGTTTGTTTTGGGAGAGATCACCAAGCACCATGTGATTGTATCATACTTGTATATTATCATTTTACAAACCAAAATGCCAAAAATATATGTCTTTTGCATTTGCCTAACTCTTTTGTAGGTAGGGCATGATCTCCATTGATTCATCAAGTTCATATCTAGGGTTTAAGACCCTCATGACAAAGAGAACAACCATGAATTGATCCAATAATGGTTATGAGCATCATATATGTGTTCCATTGATTCCTACATGTTATATTGATCAAGTTTTCTTCAAGAGTGTGGAGGTGATTTGCCTTGGAAACCCTAATTTGACTGGGTATCTTGAGTAACTTCTCCAACAAGCTATCTCACCAATTGATCAAACTTCTCAAGGGAAGCTTAAAACTTCATCATCTTATTCATATATGATCTACCATGAGCCAATAAAGTCCGAAGAATTGAAGGTTAGCAAGTTGGTTGATGGTGGTTGGACAGATAAATTCATCTAATCAAAACTAGGTCTCCCTAGACCCTATCTCCTACACTTTTCACCATATTAGAATTATTCCAAGAGCAAAGTTACTCTAAATGACATTCCAAACAACTTTCATGTTAAGACCTAGATCTAGTTTTTCTTTGAAAATCATTTTCTATGTTGAAACATTAAAGGTCATTTTGTCCAAACCCTAATTTGAAAGTCAACTTCCCAAGGCCATAACATTCTCAATTTTTATGAGATTAAATATTTCCAAGTTGCACAATCAAATTCAAGATGTCTACTTTAACTCTTATGCTTGGAGTGAGATCTAATTCAACTTTTATGAGCATGTGATATGAGGTTACATTATAGGTCATTTTTTACCTATACCGTCGAACAAGTCATTTTTCCAAACTTAAAAAATTCATAAATCTGTCATTCCAAATCCAAATGACATGAAATTTGTGACAATTTTTAAGGTCTTTGAAATAGCTACAACTTTGATGAATACACTTTTTTCATTTGAAGCTCACATAAAAAGTGAAGCAAGGTGGAATATTGAGATATATGGCTTGACGCTTAGAAAACTTTTCAACATGTTGAAATTTCCAAACTTCCACCTCAAAATTATCCATGTTCCAAGATCCAAATGAAAAAGTTATGAACATCAAACTTGTTCCCCTTGATCGAAGCTTTGCAAAGAACCCAAGTTCATGCATTTTGGACAAAGATTGCTAGGTCTGCGCATGGCATTAATAGAGCTGCATAATTGGAAAGAATCAAACTCAAAACTTCAGTTTACTTTGCCTCGCCAATCAAGCTTCCATTCAGACTTCATTTAGAATCATTTTGGACCTTTTTGCATTGCATCATGGGCCTGCATATGCCCATGCACTCGTGCCATCAACATTGCTAAAATTGGATAAAATTTGAAGTGTGCAAATATCATTCATTCATGCTATAAATACATGACCTCTGTGCTCATTTGAATCACCCCTTGCGCGCCAACTTTGCCCCCATTGAAAACCTCACATTCCAAAGGAAAACCTGATAAATTTCAATTTGAAATTTGAGTTTGAATCTCAACTGTTGGAGATTCAAGAACTCTAGGATCCAAAGCCTTGCAACCTCTCTAATCACTTCCTGCTAGCTTCTCAAGTGTGATCAGATCGTGTTTGGAGCAAGCAACATCAAGAACTACATAACATTGAAGGTAATTTTCAGAAAACTTCATCTCTTCGATTCTCACTCAATTCTACTCAATTCTCTTGGATCTTTGGTTGTATGAAGTCCTACCAATGTAGGCAAGAAGATTGAGTTGCTTAGAGGTCAAATTGAAGCAACTCAGATGACACACCTCAAAATTCAACTCCTCATATCTTTCTATATATATGGAGTTAGTTGAAATTGAGGTCAAATTCATGCTCTACTCTATTTTTTCTTTCAGATCATGTCCTCCTTTTTCATTTTCTTAATGGTGATGACTGAACCAGTCCGGCCAGGGTCATCGGAAAAGATGACCGACCTTTAGACTCCGGCGATGCGCTGGAAGTGTTCAGAGCCATTGATCTGTTTTAAAACGTTTTAATCTCACGCGTCCATTGTGAATACCAGGCGTGTGGATGAGTTGACTAGCGTGCATCATGGAATGCACGTTCCAGGCCACTTGATCCGCCACCTCAATTAATGAGGGAGATCAAGTGGCTCACGTTTTTTCATATTTTCATATTTTTTGTTTTATGCCTTTTATTTTCATTAATTCATATTAATTTTAATATTGATCCAAAAGATATGAGAGTTTCACCAAAAATTTTCAAATAATTTCCTCTTTCATATTCTGAATTAAAATTATTTTTTGGATCATTATTAATATTTTTCATGATTTAATTGATTTTGTGATTATTTTTAATTGTTTAAAAATACTTTTAAGTCTTTAAAAATTCTGAAATTTTTTCTCCAAGGTCCTTTGACCTTGTTTGACCTATGATAAATCTCATGGCCATTTCTTTGGTGTTTTGATGAGGTTTTAGGAATTTGGAAAACCATATTTAATTTAAATGTATTATTTTAGTATTTTTAATTTGAATAAATGCCAAATAATTTTGTTGACCAATTGTGATGACTTGTTTGAGTTTGACTTTTGTTGTTGGGCCTTGGTCAAGGTTGATTTGACTTTATCAAGTTAATATCATTGGATTTAGGGGATTGATGGAATGTAAATTCCATCTCCCAAAATGAATGGATGATATTAATTTGGTAAAAGTCCTCCTTTGACCAATTTGAGTTTTGATCCATTCCCCTCCCTTTTCATCTTATTCCCCTTCTTTATGCACCAATCTCATTTGGCCTATGATATCTCAAAGTCCTAAAGCTAGTTGATTGAAAAATCAACATAAGTATGGATGAGATTAAGCCATCTCTTTTGCATATTCTTTTTGTGTGTGGTATGTTTCATGAGCATAGTCCATTATACTATGTCTCTAACATGCATTAACACCAAAATTCTATTGCCCGACCTCAAATAGTTATGACTTCTACATAATTCCAATTATGATTGCTTAACATAGCGCTAAATTTGTGACACAAAAGGCATATCATTCTAGTTAGTGAGATTGTAAGTCTCCCCTCTTTCATGGTATTGTGTGGAAACATGGCCTTTTTTCCTTCCTTTGGAAGATGTCTTGGCTCAAGGATCCATGCTTGTGATAAGTGGGTTGAGTGTTCTCCAAAGAATGACTTAAAAATGAAAAGCAAAAGCAAAACAATACTAACTTCTAACTCATTAACAACTAACTTTTAATTTCAAGCCATCTACTTTAATGTCGTTTAATTTTAGTATTTATTCATTTGCCATTATTCATACCATTCTAATTGTTTATGTTAATGCAATTTTCATTTTTGTCTATTTGGACCATATTGTGTGATATATCTTGTCCACACAAAAGTTTTTTAGGGTTTTTGTTGTTATTATGTACATTAATGGTCAAAGACCACACAAACAAGCAAAGTATACACAAACAAGAACTTGGCCAATACCAACTTTCTGTGAAACCAAGTGCTTGCAATTTGAAACTTCATCTGATACATCATTCAAGATCCCTCTGAGTTCATCTACAACATGATCACTGTGAAGCTGTCATTTTGAACCTGTGACTTGTGGAATTCATCTGTTTCATGGGCTAATTTGAAGGAGATCATGGAGTGGCTAAAGCTTGTATGTGGCTATCTTTATTTGATGCCTTTGCTCTTTAAGATAATATAATTATGCATTTGTGTGTTGCTTGATTCTAAAATGTCGAAGGGAATTCTGGGTTTCTATTGACATTCTTGTCTATTGGATTGCTACCCATTGGTCAGATCTTTTCAACTCTTAACTTTTAATTTTGTGCATAGGATTAGTCTCTTCATCTTCTCCCCATTTCTTTAATTTCAAAATCTCTCCCTCCCTTTTCAAAATCTTCTTTGATTGAACTTATTTTGTCCTAAACTTTGACCACTTTGCAAAAAGATAGAAACTTTGGCCTTATGTCATTGCATTTTCAAACTTCTTTTCTTAAATCAAACTTATAAATAAACTTAACTATACTTGACTTAAACTTTCAGAAAAGCCAAAAAGAACTAACTCATTCAAACCATTTTCAGTGAGCTACTTGGTGAATTAATTTATAAATTATTTACTTAGAACAATAATTTGCATTATTCTTGAAATAGCATAAAGAAAAACAACAGAAAGAAACAAAAGAATACAGTAAATGACATAAAGTAAAGAGATACGATTAAAGAGATGACACATAGATTTATATGGGTTTGGAAAAATATTATCCTACTCTTGTCCCTAAGAGAGGATATATAGGATTCAAGAGGTCATCATGGATGTAGGATTTCGATTAAGTGGCGAGTGACCAATCATAAACCATAAGCTTAGGTATGGGACAATTATTGGTTAGTGGGATGGAATGTGTCATGTAAGATTTATCGATTACTCAGGTTGATATTCAATGGTGACATCTAGTTAATGATTGAAAATAAGTCCTACCTGTGAAGTAAGCAAGAGCTTTGAAATCACTAAGGATATGACTGGAATTGCTCGGGATGGATAAACCCTTTTTGGTTATTATCGCAGTGAGTAACATAATCCGGGAGATTATGGTTACATGATGAAAGTACTTGCCACTATGATGGGATGTTAGATCCATAAGGAATGGTACTAGAAGGCTTATTAGGTGACTACCTCAAGGATACTTGTCCAATTGACTTCTATTACGCCTATAGAGGATGGGTGGGTCATATGATGAATAATGTTGGGAGATTCACTTAGATAACATGGGTTTACTAGACTTATGTAGTGCAATGACATATCTATAGAGCATTAGATAATTGAGTTGTCTCATTATTCATTTGGGGATTTATGATGATTTTGGTCACAAAGTATAATTCATGATTTATGTTCGAATATAATAGGAGTAGAGTTTTCATGAGATAATGTACGACGATCAATGGTATCTACATCACACTTAACATTAGTGTACTACATGTGTAGCCATTGAACTACGAGCTAGAGGGGATGGTTACACTCCCGACTCACTCTCAGATGTTAGGGTTATGCACAAACTAGATCTTATGGATGGAAGTATGATATATTGGATCCAGGTGCTAGGCTTACGGGAGGGCCCTAAGTTTTCATGATTTGTGTGGGTTATACAAGAGATGTGTGATTACAAATGTAACGCCTCATTTTTTGTATTTGATTAATATGTGTTATTTTAATTAAATTTGTGATGTGCTTGTAAATTCTTTTTAATGTGTTTGGGGGTAGAGGACCTAAGAGGAGAGAGCATGCCCTTTAGAAATAACATGAGAGTTTTATTCAATTTTAATTGATTTAATTATTTAAATTGAGAAAAATAGAGTTTGTATGAAAATTAGAAGTTAGTTGAAATTTTGGATGTGGGAGTAATTGGCAAGAGAGATAAGGGTATCATGGAAAATATTATAAGTAAATAATTAGGTTTTATTTGTTTTGTTTAAATATAAAATTGGGAGATAATTGGTTTTTTTACAGTACTTGAAACAATAGCAATTTTGAGAAAAGAGGCAAATAAGGGTTTCGAAGAGGAAGAGATATGATAAGTCACCATTTAAAAAGCTTAGTGAGTGTGCAATTCTAAGGTAAGGGGAGAGGATTGTTCATATGTGGGTGCTTAGGCAAAGAGGATAAAGAGGGTTCCTTACCCTCTTCCTTTTGGGTTTTTTCCCTTTTCACCATTGTTGAATGGTTTAGAGTTTGAGATAGTTTTTTGTAGAACTCTTGCATGATCTTTGTGTCTTGATATGAATATTAGTGTACTGATTTCATGTCAATTTCGTGTCAATCTACCTGATTGAATTCTGAAGTTTGGTGTTCTTATGGGTTGTGTTGCCATTGTTGAAGCTGATGATGATTTTGAATCAAATCAATGTATTGTATGTTAATATATGCCTATTTGAGTGTTTTAATGCGGTATTAACATATATGATTGAATTTGATGTGTATGGGATCGATTGGGGTCGACATCGAAGTTTTGATAGGGCCTCAATGATGGAAAATCGTGTTTTCTAGGTTCTGGTCTGAGCAATCTCACCCAGCAAGGATGAACTTCGCCCCTAGTGAGAACTCGCCAAACGAGTGATGTCTCACCCATCGAGATATGCATAGTGACATATTTTGGTCTCTGAGATGCACGGTCTGCGAGAGAAGAGCTCATCTAGTGAGGGTGACAACATAAAGTTCAGCTATTTCAATTTAATTTCGTAACACTGTGTTATTTGACGATTAATAGGTGTTGTCAAGTACTGTTTGAGATTATGTGTTTCTGTTTGATGTGAATTGATGCATTTTATTGAATTAATAATGATTATGCATGAGATGGTGGAGTTTATGTTGATTTGTGATCAATTAATTGATAATGAGAATTATTGAGTTTCATGGTGAGTGGCCATGAAAAAGTAGTGGGTGAGGAGTGATGAGTCCAGTTAAAAGAGAGGCAGTGATGAACATTGATAGAGTTGAGTTGCATTACATGCATTCATGAGTTTCAGAGTTTCCCAGTTCAGATAGAGGACCTTGGGGCGGCCTAGTTCAAAGAGGGGACTGTGACGCAATAACACTGAAACAAACTGCGTATTTGACTCGGATTGCACATGATTATTATAGTTTTATTTTTTTTTTACTTTGTTATGCTTGTCTTTTGTCTTGTTTTTAGGTGCATTGCCTAAATAAAGCCTTTCACAGAAAAAGGAAGCAAGAATCAGATATTTTCAGTGGAAAGTACACATATGCCATTCCACATGGCATTGGCCATGGGGGTAGCCATGATGTTTAAACACTTACCCATGTTCCAATGGTCACTAGAGCACGTCTTCCACCCTTTGTACACATGGTAGATGTCATTCCTAGATGGCGGGCGCCATCTTCCCATTTCACGTCCAGTCAAGGACGGTTGTAGAAAGTGGCCATGACCAGAGACATTTCCTCCACACGAATTTTGAAGATGCTATGCAACTTCCAAGGCATTGTTACCCTATAAATATGACTTAAATCTTTAGTTATAGGCATCCAAGTCTAGTTGCAGCATAGGACATAAAATCATATTGTTAAAGCAATAATTCTTCACATCGGATGATTATTACACCATTGTTGTAATCGGGTTTGGAGCATCGTAGAGTAGAAGTTAATCTTGCCGTCATTTTACTTTCAAGTCAGATTTATTTCAAGTTTGTACAAGATTCAAGTCTCCGATTTGGAGCATGTTTTTAATACAATTTTCATTATTATTATTTATTTCTCGCTTCACTTTTAAATTGTTTATTTCCTCGCACTTCCTTTAATTTGTTTACTTCATTGCTCTGCTTTATCTTGTTTATTTTCCTTGCACGATTAGTTGTCAGATTTATTTTATCATCGCAAAAGATTCGTTTTCAAACCATACTTTTAACGTATCATTCCTGTTGTTTACTTTTAAAACCATTTGCACACTTAACACTTTATTTCCCCAAATGACTTATTCCATGAATCAATTATATGCTATGTTGTTTAAAGTAACCATGTCTAGGTAAATCCTTAGTGCTTGAATGTGAGGACCGTCGTTTCAAAGATATTATGCATGTTGTATTTGTAGGAATACTTTAGGGGCTGTTTTGATTTTAATACAAGTTTTTTGTGTTTAATTTGATCGGTTACTATGAAAGTAGATCCGTGATAAGTCGGGTAAGATCGAAATTCGTCCGACATTTAAGATAAAACTTGGTTAGTTTTTAATTGATAAAAATAGCGAAAAATGCTTTGTTAAATTAATTAGGAGATTTTAATATTATTAGAAAGTGATTTTAAAACTATTTTCGGACGCGTTTATTGGTTTAGGATTTGGTTGACGGAGCATATGCCGGAAACCCTTTTATGTTAAAAGTTTCCAATCAAAAGCACTTTTCAACTGAGCCATAGAGGTAATTATATAAAAAAGGATTTTTCACTTTAACGCAACACGCGACCGGTGCAACGTGAGCGACTGGTATAGATTAGAGGTTAGGTCTGGTTCCTGTTACGCTAGCGCGACAGTTCATTTTTAATTAACTCTTTTTCAAGGAAGAAAATATTGCCCCATAAGTAATTTTATTTAGAAACAATAGGGGTACTGTTTAATCGATGTGAATTACATTCCAGTATCATTTTCTCTGAATTTATGTTCACTATTTTTTAATTCATGTGCACTTTATACACCTGTTTGATTAGCCTTAGATAAACACCGTAACAATAGTAATAGATAGATTGTCATTGGTCTCTGTGGGATCGATAATATTTTATATTACTCTGAAGTATTTTGTACCCTGTTGTTACACCGTCTAGATTAAGACACCCTTTTTTCGTCTGTCAATGCAAATAACTCACAGTATCAGAAATTTAGTAGATCTAATAGAATAACCCAAAATATACGCTCACGCTCGTCTTTTGCTCCAAAAGATTAGCAGAGCAATGACCGAAGAACAAAAAGACCTCTTAAAGACTTCGCCCTACCTTCTAATGAAGAAACCCATTCTAGTATTGTACACCCCATATCCCAGCTAATAACTTTGAATTAAAACCCTATTTGTTGCAAATAGTGCAACCAAACTAGTTTGCAGGTCTCCCTACTGAGAACCCGAACCAACATTTAAAATTTTTCATCCAATTAGTTGATACCTTAAAACCCAATAGTGCTTCTCCTGAGGCGATACGTATAAGACTATTTCCCTTTTCCCTCAGAGATAGAGCACGATAATGGTTAGATTGCCTTCTAGCAAATTCAATAACCACTTGGAATAACCTAAAGTAAGTATTCCTTGATATATACTTCTCACCGAGTAAGACCGCTGTCCTACAAAACCAAATAACTAGATTCAGTCAACAAGATGGAGAATCATTTTTCGACGCTTGGGAGAGATATAAAGATCTATTAAGAGCTTGTTCACACCATGGTTTAGAATAATGGCTTATTATTCATACCTTTTATAACAAACTTATCTATAACACAAAGATAACCATCGAAACTTCCTCCAGTGGTGCCCTGATGAACAAACCATACCCCGAAGCTTGCGCTCTCATTGAAGATATGACACAAAACCATTACCAGTGGGGAAAGGAACGAGCATCAGTAGAAAAGAAATAAACCAAATGAGGTATTTACGAAGTTAGTTTCCTAGATCATATGAATGCCAAAATGCACGCCATAGCCCAAAAAGTAGAAAGTTTATCTGTTAACCCTACAGCTATGGTAGCTGCAATTCAACCCAGATGCAAAATCTGTGGAACTCAAGGACACATCATAGCTCAATGCAATATTTTAGCTGAGTCAAACTCAGATCAGGTCAATTCTACCCAAGGAAACCCTTATTAAAACACTTATAACCATGGATGGAGGAATCACCCAAAGTTTTCCTATAAGAATAACAACCCTACTCGGAACTCTACACCTCAAAGATCACCAGATTTCCAAGCCCAAATACCAAACCAGCCTATGCTAGCTACTGCTCAGAAATCAAATCTTGAGAAAATCATGGAGAGCTTCATTACAGTCTAAACTTAGCAAAACAAAGAATTCATGAACCAGAACGTTCATATAAATGGACTGATTACACAATTAGGCACCAAGGTCGATTATGTGCTTACCCATAATAAGATGCTTGAAACCCAAACCTCTCAAGTGGCACAATAATAAGATGCTCAAGCTACACCAGGAGGACAATTTCATGGACAACCTCAACCCAACCCCAAGGGTAACGCCAACGCTATTGCCCTATAGAGTGGAACCACTTACGATAAACTTGTAAACCCTAGGTTGAATAAACCAGAAACCCCAAAGAAAAATGTTGTGACTACACCTGAGAAACAAGTAGAGGAACCAGTAGAGCCTGAGAAACAAAAAGATGAAGAAGCTAAGGATAAGGAAAGAGTGAAGGATAACAAAGTATATGTACCATCCCCTCCTTATAAACTACCAATTCCATATCCACAAAGACTAAAACAAACCAAATTAGATAACCAATACAAAAAGTTCGTAAAAGTGATTGAGAAACGCCATGTTGAGATTCCATTAACTGAAGCTATTACCCAAATACCATCTTATGCTAAATTCCTTAAAGATATCTTAACCAACAAACCTAGACTTGATGATCCTAAACCCTCTAGAATGCAACTATATTGTTCAAAATAAACTTGCTAAAAAGTAGAAAGACCCTAGAAGTTTTTCTATACCTTGAGTTTTAGGAAATCATGTTATCGATAAAGCACTTCGGGACATTGGAGCCAGTGTAAGCTTAATGCCTTTAGCCATTTGTAATAGGTTAAACCAAGGAGAAATGAAATAAACTAGGATGTCCCTTCAATTAGCCGATAAATCTGTTAAATATCCAATAGGCATATTAGAAGACATTCCAGTTAGGATTGGCCAAATCTATATTCCAACATATTTTATTGTCATGGACATTAAAGAAGACGACGAAATCCCAATCCTCCTAGGTAGACCATTCTTATCAACAGCTGGAGCCATAATAGATGTCAAGAGAGGAAAGATGACTTTTGAAGTAGGTGATGAAAAAGTAGAATTTGTACTATCCAAATTCCTAATGGCACCAGCCATAGATGACTCATGTTATTTCATCGATATCATTGATGGGTGCCTAAGAGAGTTAGACTAAGAAGAACCCACCGAAACAATTAAATTACCCTCGACCCCCATAATGGAGGATGACGGATTCAAAAGATTAATGGAACCTTATATAGATTACAGTCTTTATGAATGCTTAGCACTCACCCCAAACCATATTCCATGTCCTAAGAAACCATCAATAGAGCTTAAGGAACTACCTAAGAATCTGAGATACGAGTTTTTGGATGACGGACTAAATCGTCTAGTCATAGGTAGTGCTACCTTAAATGGTGATGAGACCAATCAATTCTTAGATGTCTTGAGAAAGTTGTAGCGGTAAATTCATGACCATCAAGCTATGGATAAGCTTGACGTCACTAAAACCAGAGTCGCCACCGCGCTTTTATTGTTTCCAAGGGAAAAGGGAAAAGTACGAACAAAACCCAAAGATAAGAAGTTTTCAAATCAAAACTAATAAAATGCCATAAATTACAACTAAGGGGGTTGGTTACACAGAGGGAAGGTGTTAGCACCCAAAGTGTCATAGGTATTCCTAGGGAGCCATTTTTTGTGTGTACATATGTTTTGGTATAAAAGATGTTTGCAATAAATAGAGTGTGGGGATGAGAAAAGAATAAATTAATTATATTTTTGTGTTTGACAAGACCTTCGGACTTGTGCCTACGTACCAACACAAAATGAGGGATCAAAACCTCGTAGTTCGTGGTAACAATTTCAAAGTGAATGAGTTTCTTTTAATAAAAGTTTAGGTTTAACAAAGGCACAAAAGGCCTAAAAGAGTTTGAATGGGTGTTAGTTCTTTTTGCCTTTTGAAATTTTAAGTCAAGTATAGTTAAGTTCATTAACAAATTTGATTAAGAAAAGAGTTTGAAAATGCAATGACATAAGGCCAAAGTTTCTAATTTGAAATAAAGTCTAAGTTTAGAAAACACAAGCAAAGAAGATTTTTAAAAAGAGGGAGAGATTTGAAATTAAAGAAGTGGGAGGAGATGAAGAGACTAATCCTAAGCAAAAATTAAAAGTTAAGAGTTGAAAAGATCTGACCAATGGGATGCAATCCAATAGACAAGAATGTCATATAGAAACCTAAATTTCCCTTGGACTTTAGAATCAAGCAATATCAATACACAAATAGCAAGATAAAGAGCAAGGCATCAATACACATCCAAGCTTAGCAACTTCATGATCTTCTTCAAAATCTCTCATGTATCAGATGACATACTCCTTGAATGGCTCAGAGATAGGCATTAGTCACAGGTTCAAAGTAACAGCTTCAATAAGACCATGTAGCAGATGAACTCAAATGGGATCTCAATACTTGTATTAGATGAAACTTTACTTCACAAGCACTTGGTTTCAGAAAAGTTGGAATTGGCCAAGTCCTTTTGCATAGGGAGTATTTCCTAATTCTAAGTCCAATGTCTCATATCAAAACCAACAATCCACACAAATCCTTTTTTAGGGTTTTTGTTGTTATTATGTACATTAAGGTCAAAAGACCACAAACACAAACAAAATACACAAGCAAGTATATACAAGATATGGGTCAAGTGAGCAAAGTGAAAAAAAATGGCATTAAAATAAACAAGTTAAATGGTATGAATAATGGCAAGTGAATAAAGACTTGAATTTAAAGTGCATAAAAGTAAAGAGCTTGAAATTAAATGTTAGTGAAATGTTAGTTGATTAGAAGTTAGTATTGCTTTTGCTTTCCAATGTTTAAGTCATTCTTTGGAGAACACTCAACCCTCTATTCACAGGCATGGATCCTTGAACCAAGACATCTTCCAAAGGAAGGAAAAAAGGCCAAGTTTCCACACAATACCATGAAAGGGGGGAGACTTACAATCTCACTTAGTAGAATGCTATGCCTTTTATGTCAAAATTTAGCGTTATGTTAAACAATCATAATTGGCCGTATGTATAAGTCACAACTATTTGAGGTCGGGCAATAGAAATTTTAGTGTTAATGCATGTTAGAGATATGGTATTATGAACCATACTCCTAAAACATACCACACTTAAAAGAAAATGGGAAAATGGTGGACCTAATCTCATCCATACTTATGTTGATTTTGCAATCAACTAGTCTTAGGATATAGAGATATCATAGGTCAAAGAAATGGATGGGGATAGAATGGGATTGAGATGAAGAGGGAGGGGAAATGAAATCAACACAAATTGGTGAAAGGAGGACTTTTATCAAATTAAAATCATTCATTCATTTTGGGAGATGAAATGTACATTTAATCAATCCCCTAAATCCAATGATTTTAATCCAACAAAGTCAAATCAACCTTGACCAAGGCCCAACAACAAGAGTCAAACTCAATAAGTCAACACAAATAGCTCAAAACAATTTATTTGCAATTAAACAATTAAAAATCAATTAAAAAATGCATTAAATTAAATTATGGTTGGTCCAAATCCTAAAACCTCATCAAAACACCAAATAAATAGCCATGAGATTTATCAAAGGTCGAACAAGGTCAAAGGACCTTGAAGAAAAAATTTCATTATTTTTGGAAACTTAAAAGTATTTTTAAACAATTAAAAATATGCACAAAAACATTTAAATCATGAAAAATATTAATATTGATCCAAAAAATAATTTTAATTCAGAAAATGAAAGAGAAAAATATTTGAGGATATTTGGTGAAAGTCCCATATTTTTTGGATCAATATTAAAATTAATATGAATTAATGAAAAAAACTCAAATAAAATGAAAATCAGAAAATGCTAAAAAGTGTGGGCCACTTGATCTCCCTCATTAGTTGAAGTGGCAAATCAAGTGGCTCCCAACACGCGTTCCATTATATTCCCTGGTCAATGTGCCACACGCGTGGTAATTAGTTTGGACGTTTAAGATTAAAATAAAATAGAAGGATCATGTGGTCTGAGACATGCCAACGCATCACCAGAGCCATAGCTCCGGTCTTCTCCTCCGGTGGACCTCACCGGACTGGTCCACCTTCAACCATCACCAAAATAAAAAAGGAGTACATGAATTTAAAGTAAAAATGCTTAGGAGCTCGAATTTGGCCTCAATTTTACTTAACTCCAAGTATATTGAAAGATACAGGGAGTTGAATTTTGAGGATCATGATCTGAGTTGCTTCGATTTGACCTCTAAGAACTCAATCTTGTTGCCTACATTGGTAGGACTTCATACAACCAAAGAACAACAAGAATTATGTAGAATTGAGTGAGAATCGAAGAGATGAAAAATTCATAAATTCACCTTCATTGCAGGTTCAGATGGACACGATCTTGCTTAGAATTGTGCTTGGCCTTGCTCTAGATGCTTGATGGAGTGGAAATGGATCAAGAAAGAAGCAGGACTCTTTGAGATTTGAATGTCAAAACATTGGAGATTCAAACTCAATTTTCAATGAAAATCCTCAAGGTTATCCTTTGAATGTGAGGGCTTAGGGTTGAAGATTCAGAGCTGGCGCACAAGGGTCCTCAATTTAGAGTGAAAGAGCTTCTATTTATAGGCCAAGGCAATGATATTTGCACACTTCCTTCCAAAGTTAAAAAATAGTAAAAATGCCTTGCATGGATGCACGGGCGTGTGATAGACCCATGTAATGATACATTCAGGTCCAAAATCATGTGCAAGCAATGCTGAAGTCATGTTAACAAGCCATGCATTTGTGTATGGAAAGTGGAAGTTCAAATATGACAAATGGTCGTCTAACTTTAAGCCATGCGCAAGTCACTCATACTTTGTCCAAATGGGATGAAATTGTACTTTTTGGAAAAGTTAGATCAAGAGGAACAACTTTCAAGTTGGACACTTTTTCATTTGAAGCTTTGATCATGATGAATTTTGAGGTGGAAGTTTGGAAAATCAAACATATCAAAAAAAATTCTAAGTACGAAGCCATATGTTCACTTCTTCCACCTTGAGTAACTTTTTCTATGGACTTAAAATGAGAAACTTTCCTTCATCAAAGTTGTGTCTCTCTCAAATTACTTCAAATTGGTCACAAATTTGACCTCATTTGAATTTAGCATATAGGAGTTATGCATTTTAGAAGTTGAGAAAAATCACTTGTTCAATGGTATTGGCCCAAAATGACCTATAATGTCTCCTCATATCACATTCATTTAAAAGTTTAATTTTCTATTCCTCTAAACATAAACGTTGAAGTAGACATCTTGAATTTGATCATGCAACTTGAATGGATTTATTCAAATCTCTATAATCAACACATATACGTACTTTCCCATCCTTCTTTAGAACAGGCACAATATTGGATATTCATCAGTAACAAGGAAACCAACATCAATCTGCTTATGCACTTCTTCTTTGATCTTCACTGCCATGTCAGGATGAGTCCTCCTTAACTTCTGCTTGACTGGCGGGCATTCTGGCTTCAACGGAAATCTATGCGCCATAATCTCAGAATCCAAACCAGGCATATCTTGATAGGACGAGGCAAATACATCTGAATACTCTAGGAGAAGATCAATCAACCCCTTCTTAACCTCTGGACACAATTGAGATCCAATCTTGGCTTCCTTCACATCATCCTCAGAACCCAAGTTGACTAACTTAATCTGCTCTTCGAACGACTGAATGGCTTTTTCCTCGTGCTCAAGTAGAAGAGACAATTCGTCAGATACTTCTTTATCACTTTCTTCCTCGGCCTCAAACACAGGGAATTCAAAGTTTGGAGAAGGAGTAGGATCATTGTATTCAATGGGTTTAGAAACCAACCTGCATAATGATTTGATATTTTGATTTTAGATAAGTGATTTGTGACCAAATATTATGAAGATGGACAATTGTATTGACTTATTTATGTTTTTTGTGATTACCATTTTTTTAGAAAAAGCCAAAAGTAAAAATAAAACATCATAGATATGGATGAATAGAATAACATCATCTCTGCCTGCTCCACAATAACATCATGCTCAACATAAGCCTGCTCCAACACTTTCTACAACGCTTTTCTATGCGCTTTGGATTCATCAGTAGTGACAACACGAAGATCTTTGACGGAGGCTGGAGAAGTTGCTACACAACATTGAATTCACTCCTCTTAATCAACTTTAGCACCTCATCATCATTGTTAGCCTTCATTTTGCTGGATTCACCAGACTGACACGTTGGAGCACTAATCAGATTCACTACTAGAATATCTGCCTTCTTACTTGTTTGAACATCTTCTACCATCTTTGGAAACACTGGACTGAACACACAACCACTACAGGTCACAGTTGTAATATCTGCAATCTTTACCACTGAGTCTGCAACTGGTAGAGGAACCTCTTGACCATTCTCAATCATAGTGAAATTATACTGGTATGGAACATCTTTATCAGATGCATAAGGGACAGGGCACGCTAACCGTATCACCAATGGAGATACTGATCTATTGACATTATTGTTGCTGCTACTATCAAACTAAATGACTACCCACTCAGGGGTCTTGAACACCGACACAATCATATTTACATCATCCGCCAAATGACGGGACTTGAAAATCTGGATAAGTCCTTCATCAATCAGCCTTTGAATATCCCTCTTGACAATGACACATCCACGAGGCTTCACGCTACATATTACACAACCATCATGGTTATTTTCACAGTCACTGACCAAGCAAATATCTTTATGCATAGCTACTAGGGATCTTCTGATATAATGGACATCATAAATCCTGAACTCACCAGGATAACCGTCCACCATGTTCACTGATGCGTTACCATGAGGAGGAAACATATCAAAGGACACCATACCACTTTTTACTAGCTTATTAACTTCATATTTTAGAGGATATCAATTCTCTATATCATGGCCAGGAGCTCCCTAGTGAAAAGCACAATGAAGGTCAGGTTTGAACCACCATGGTAGTGGCTCAGAAATTTGCGGAGGATTTCTAGGTTGGATGAGATTCTTGAGGACCAATGATGGGTATAACTCTGCATAAGTCATACGAATTGGGTCAAAGGAGACCTTATTCCTCTCAATTTTCTGCTTATAATTGTTGTTGTTGTTGGTTCTTTGTTGCGTTTGTTGTTGATGTTGTTGCTGAACTGGAACTGATTGTTGGAAAAAACCGAAATTAATGAAGAAACTTGATGTTGATGTTGATGGGGTTGAGAACTTTTTTTGACATGAGGCCTCCTCAGCCTCCCTAATGATACTGAATTAGTTTCTCCCTCCTTCCTCTTAGAGAAACTCCCACCATATTTCTTGCTAGCTGATGCTTCTTCTTTAGGAAAACCTCCTTCACAGACTCCTTCTTCTAGCCTCATCCCCATATTTACCATTTCGGTTAAATCATTAGGGTTGTAAGACCCCAATTTTGACCCTAAGATCCCTCATGCTATCTCATCATATGCATTAGCATTGGGATCATACCTTGGCATCCTCCTTTCCCCCCTCATCCATTGGGTTTGTATTGGGAAAGATCACCAAGCACCATGTGATTGTATCATACTTTTTACTTTATCTTTTACTAACCAAAATACCCAAAAATATGTCTTTGAATTTGCCTAACTTTTTGTAGGTAGGACACTTGATCACCTTTAATCTATCAAGTTCATATATAGGGTTTAAGACCCTCATTGCTAAGAGCTCAACCACGAATGGTCAACATTGGCTCTAGGCACCATATATGAGTCCCCATGATCTCTACATGTTATTTTGGTCAAGAATTCTTCAAGAGTTTGGGATTGGTTTGCCTTGGAAACCCAAGTTCATCTGGGTATCTTGTGTAACTTCTTCACCAAGCTTCTTCAACAATTGATCAAATATTTCATGGGAAACTTCAAATTTCATCATCTTATGCATATATGATCTTTCATGAGTCCCAAAAGTCAAGAGAATTGCAAGTTAGCAAGGTGGTTGACAAGAGGAATTCATCTGATCAAAACTAGGGTCCCCTAGACCCTATCTCCTACAATTTTCATCATATGAAAATGATTCCAAGAGAAACGTTACTCTAAATTACATTCCAAACAAATTTCATGTTGAGTTCTAGATCTAGTTTTTCCTGGAAAGTCATTTTTTATGTTGAAAGATTATAGGTCATTTTGTCTAAACCCTAATTTGGAGGCCAACTTCCCAAGGCCATAACTTGCTCAATTTTTATGCGATGAAATATTTCCAAGTTGCACAATCAAATTCAAGGTGTCTAATTCAACTTTTATGTTTAGAGGAAGATCTAATTCAACATTTATGAGAATGTGATATGAGGATACATTATAGGTCATTTTGGACCAATACCATTGAACTAGTGATTTTCCTCAACTTCAAAAATGAATAACTCATTAATCCCAAATACAAATGAGGTCAAATTTGTGACCACTTTGAATGTTTTTGAAATATCTACAACTTTGATGAAGACACTTTTCACATTTGAAGCTCACATAAAAATTCATCCAAGGTGGAATAATTGAACATATGGCTTAACACTTAGAAAAACTTTTGACATCTTAAAATTTCCAAACTTCCACCTCCAAATTCATCATGATAAAAGCTTCAAATGGAAAGGTGTTCAACATGAGAGTTGTTCGTCTTGATCTAACCTTTCCAAAACTTCAAACAGCTGCACACTTTTACCTTGTGCATCATTTGGCAAGGATCAAAACTTCAAACAGCTGCACACTTTTGCCTTGCATCCCAATCCACTTTCAGACTCAATTGCACTTGCTTATGGACTTAATTGAGTAGCTTCATGGGCTTGTACACGCCCATGCAAGCATGCATTATGCATTTGCCAAATTTGGAAACATTTTGGAAGGTGCAAATAACATTTGAATTGGCTATAAATAAGAGCACTTGGCATCAGAAATGAGGACCCTTCCGTGCCATCTTTGCCTCCCACACTTGAAACCCTCATATTTGAAAGGAAACCCTGAGAATTTTCATTTGAAAATTGAGTTTGAATCTCACTTTTGGAGATTCAAAAACTCTAGGATCCAAAGCTCCGTACCAATCCTAAGACACTTCTGCAAGCTTCCTAAGCAAGATCAAGCATGAATTGAAGCAAGAGAGATCAAGTTCTGCACAACATTGAAGGTATTTTCCAGATTTTTTCTTCTATTTGATTCTCTCTCATTTCTCATCAATTCTCTTGGATCCTTGGTTGTCTGAAGTCCTACCAATGTAGGCAAGAAGATTGAGTTACTTTGAGGTCAAATCGAAGCAACTCAGTTCATGTACCTCAAATTTCAAATCCATGTATCTCTCAATATACTAGGAGTTAGGTTGAATTGAGGTCAGATTCGTGATCAGTGCCATTTTCTCCTTAAGGTCATGTCCTTCTTTTTCATTTTTGTGATGGTGATGAGTGGACCAGTCCGACCAAGGTCGCCTGAGAAGACGACCGACGCTTTGCTCCGGCAATGAGGTGGCTTGGTCCAAAGCCACATGATCAGTTCAATTTGTTTTAATCTTGAGCGTTCCTTTTGAATACCAACTGTGTGGCACGCTGACTTGAGTGTACCATGTGTAGCGGGGTATTCGTTACCATTAGAGATATTGACTAAATCCAAGGTAAACCATACAAGTCGAGTCGCCACCGCACTTCTATTTATCCAAAGGAATGGTTAGAAAGCGAATAAAAACCTAAAAGTTTTATCGAATCAAAAACTAGTAAAATGTCAGAGATCGGGGTAAGGGGGTTGGTTATACAATGGGAAGGTTTTAGGCACCCAAAACATCCTAGGTACTCCTAAGGAGCCCTTTTCACACTTCGTTGTAAGGTTGGTATTTTGTGAAAATTTATTTGTGCAAACATGATTGAAGAGGTGAGAAGAGAATGTACAAGTTATTTACAATTTGTGTTTGGATGGATAAACCCATTGCCTACGTACCATCTTAAAAAAGATTAGGATCAAAACCTCGTAGTTCGGGGTAAAAATCTCAAAACAAGTTGGTGAATTGATTGGTCCAAAAGCCTTAAGGTCTTTTGTTATCCAAAGGAGAAAACTCAACCTGAAACCACAAATCCACCATGTGAGGATAGCTTCAACATGTTAGTGAGGGATTAACCCTATAATAAGCATGGAAGACTCATTGTCCATCACTAAGGATATAGGTGAGTATTACATCCACCTCAAGGATAACTCAAACCTAATAGCTAAAGGTTATGAAAAAGTTTTTGATTAAGAAAGTGGCCATTGAAACCACAAAAATATTTGAATGGGTTATATTTACCAATGAAAAGTATTTACAAAATATGGCCAAAGTTGACTTAAAGATTCAATTTGAAATAAGTGTTATGAAAAGAAAGTTTGAAAATCAAAAGCATAATGCTTAGGTTTCTAATGTTTGAAAAGAAGTGTTAAGTGTTTGCACAAAAAGTTTTGGCTTGGGTTAGAGTGAAGGGAAGAAGAAGAATGTCTAAAGTCCTAATCATACAAGAGATGAAGGATAAGAAACAAGACCACAAATGGAGTTCCTCTCTTGAGTTCATATTGATGATCCAAGTAGCTCCCATCCTTTGGAATATGCAAGCAAAATAAGTGTAAGCTCAAGCAATCAACATAATCATGCAAGGTCTTAGAAGATCCCCAATGGCTCTTGTATCTTTCACTTTGGATGAACATGACAATGGTTCTTCAATTTGGCTCAGATAGGATTCCCTAGCACAAAAGCACACAACATCAAAAGTTCTATGAAGCAAATCAAGAATGGACAAGAGTGAGTTTAGAGATTTGGTCTTTCTAGTCCATCTTCCACATTAAGGTCCTTTACTCCAATTTTTGCATAGGGAAAGTCCTAGAAACTAAGTCCATTTGTCCATTTTTGCCATTGGTCCACAATGATCAAAACAAAACACAAGCACAATAATATATACACAATTATGTGCTCAAGTGAGCAGAAGGCAAATTGCATTAACATAAACATGTGCTCAAATGAGCAAAGGAAAAAGCAAATGAATAATATGTACAAGAATAGTAAATTGCATAAATGTAAAGAGCAAGAATTAAATGTTAATGGTTAGTGTTAGAGTTAATGTGCCATAAGGCAATTTAGCGCCGTGTTAAGCAATCGTAATTGGATTTATGTAGAAGTCACAACTATCTGAGGCCGGTCAATAATAATGTAGGCAACAACACAAGTTAGAGATTTTGATTAGTGAATCAAACTCCAACAACTTGCCATGCCAAAAAGAAGATGAGAAATGATCTTGTATTGATTTAGGTTCTTTGCATGATTTAGGAAGCAACCTATCCTTAATTCAAAGCCATTCACTTGATCCATGATCAAGATGAATTAGATTTGAATCAAGGAAGATTAAACCTCCATGTATCAATGCTAACCACCAGTCTTTAACTCATTGATCAAAAAAGAAAAAAAGAAGAAGAAGAGGAAGATGAAGAATTAAAGTGCATTAATGGAAATGGAATGAGATAATCAACAAGCATTGACCAAAGATAAAGAAGATCAAGGTCAAACAATAGAAAACAGAAACAAGATAAAGATTAGAAGTCAAGAAACAAATAACATATTTTTGGCATTTTTTAATATTAAAATAAAACTTGAATTAAAATAATAAAGAAAGGTCAAACTTCAAACTCACTTCAAATCAACTTTGAAAAGTCCAAGTGAATTATCCCAGGTTCAACAAGGCCAAACAAAGTTTGACAAAAAATTTCAGCATTTTTAGAAGTCAGAAACTATTTTAAATCAATTAAAAATGCATAAGAATAACCTAATTGAACTAAAATCTCAAATAAATCTCAAATCAATTAATAAATTGATGAGAATATTTTTCATAGATCTATCATCATTCAAAGAGGTTGGAAAAATATTTTTTTATTTTTTGGATATCAAAAACTATTTTAAATGAATTAAAAATAACCAGAAAAGAGAAAATTACTAAAGAATATCAAATGCTAAAATAAAAAATATTAAAAATCATTTTTAGAAAGTAGAAATTAAAAGGAGAAAAATGAAATTGGTCTCATATTTTTTGGACCAATAATGAGAGAGATATGAATTTTTAAAAAAAGAAATGGAATTAAAAGAAATAAAAGAATAAAAATCAGAAATTAGAAAATAAGGAAAAACGTGGACCGCTTGATGAAGCTTCATTAATTGACGTGGATCATCACACGGCTAAGAAGCGCGCGTTCACCATATGAGTGAGTCAAATGAAATACACCATGCCATTAATAAAGTCATAAGGTTGGACGTGTGAGATTGCATCTGGAAAAGAGAATGGACGATCCAGATCAAATCTGGAGACCAGACGGTGGCCAGCGCCACCGTCTTCTCCGGCCAAGTCCAAATTTGCAGAGATTTAAATGGTAACCAAAAGACACGATCCAGGCATCAATCGAGAGCTGGGGTGATGTACATCACCCCTGTACCAATCAAATCCATTCTAGATCTCTATATTGAGAGAAATCAGAAGTGGAAGATCTGTGGTGTTCATATGAACTTCATGATTTTTGAAAATTGAAAGCACAATAATGTTGCCGCTATGCAGAGGACTTCAGATCACACAACAACAATGAGAAATAAGCACTATACAAGTTGATTCGAAGAAAATAACAGTTGAGGTAAACCTCTGATTTGCAGGGCTTTGAGTCACAATTCCTTGATGATGTTGCTTACAGTTCACACTATAGATCAAGGAGAAGAAGGTTTAGGAACTTTAAGATCTGAAAATTGATCGAGGAAACCAAAGTTCAGATCTGAAAATTTTGAAGAAAAGTGAGTTAGTTCCTTTAGTGAGGGTTGTGATTTCAGTTTAGCAGCATTTGGGGCGCCTTCAGGTTGAGAAATTATGAAGCTATGGCATTGTATTTATAGGCAAGGCATGGCTGAAGTGCATGATCACAAGTTTGCATGAATGGAAAGGGCCTCCACGCATGGACCTGTACAGGCGCATGGAGGGCCCAATTCCAACTGGATTTGGTAGCTGATGCATGATGAAAGTAAATTGGTCGTGCAGATTGGATGGTAATAGCTCATGCAATGCAAATTAAATGATTTTCCAAAATTGCACCGCTATGCTCAAGCTTTCGAAAATGCTATGCCAAAAATAGAAACACCACCTCATGAGTAATGGTTGGAAAGCTTATTGCATAAGGATCATTTGATATGTTTATCAAAACTCCATTTGGGCCTTGGAAATTGATGAAAATTGGCCATGAAGTGTAGGGTGCAAAACATGCACATGTGTGATTTTCAAAATTGGCCAAAGTTCAAGCCCTTCTGTCTCAATGATGCAAGTTCCAAATGACAAAATCTTCAAAATAAAAGTTGTAGGTATTTTCAAGGAAATCAATTTGGAATTAAATTTTGAATCATTTGGATTTTTGATGAAGACGTTATGGGCACTTGAAGTTGGACTTTTTCACATTTCAATGCATTTGGTCCAAAGTGACCTATAATGTTTTGCATTATCACATGTATTTCTTTTGAGATTTTGAAATTTTTCTCAACATAATATTTGAAGTAGACATCTTAATATTTCCAATGAATTTTACCCCACCTCAAAATCATGAAAAATGAAGAAGTTATGTCCTTGGGAAGTTGACCTAAAATTAGGGTTTCAGTCAAAATGACCTATAATGCTTTGGAGTGGATGATGACCTTCCAAGCTTCAAATAAATTTTTGATAAACATGAAAGTTGTTCATATGGTTCTTAAGAACATTGTTTCTCTTAGGATCATCTCCATTTGACAAACACATTAAAAGTTAGGTCTCAGTGTATTTCAAAATAGTCAGATGAATTGACTGATCAACTTCTCAAGTCCACACCTCATATTTTGATGAATTGATGATTGAGGACACTAAATTAAGTTAAAATATTCCTGAAATGATGAATGAAAGAACTTCCCTTGATTTCATTTGACCATGGGTTGAGATTGCTTCATGAGCAAGGCACAGTTGATGAACAAATGAATTAGGGTTTCCTTGGGAAATAAGCCTCAAACCCCTTGATTTGCTTTGATCAAAATGATGAATTGAGATACTTGGGAGACATATTTGATGGATGATAGCTTTGGGAACCAATACCATGCTTGCTTCCATCTTTCAATTGGCCCTATCAATGCACATAGGATCTCCTAGAAGCTTTGGATATTGGGACTGCTCAAGCTACAAACAAGAGATGTTAGTGACATATTTTTTTGTGCTTTTGGTTAGTAAATAAAATGAGAAAAGCAATAATATACAATTCAAGCATGCTTGGTGATCTCAAACCAACTCACAAGAGATCCCCACCCCAAAGGTAAGGAGCCAAAATGCTTATGATCCTTGAGGCAAAGTAAATGCAATGCTATGATGCCATGAGGGATCTTAGGGTCAAAATTGGGGTCTTACACCATGGAACGCGTGTTTTCATCCACTTGATCTGCCACCTCAATTAATGAGGGAGATCAAGTGGTCCACATTTTTTCTGATTAATTGATTTTTATTTTATTTGTTCTATTTTCATTCATTCATATTAAATTTAATATTGATCCAAAAAATATGAGAGTTTCACCAAAAAAATTTAAATAACTTCCTCTTTCATTTTCTGAATTAAAATTAATTTTTGGATCATTATTAATATTTTTCATGATTTAATTGATTTTGTGAATATTTTTAATTATTTAAAAATACTTTTAAGTTTCTAAAAATTCTGAATTTTTTTCTCCAAGGTCCTTTGACCTTTTTTGACTTATGATAAATCTCATGGTCATTTCTTTGGTGTTTTGATGAGGTTTTAGGAAATTGACCAACCATAATTTAATTTAATGGACATTTTAATTATTTTTAATTGATTAAATGTCAAATAAATTATGTAGAGCTATTTTAGTTGACTTTGTGAGTTTGACTTGTGTTGTTAGGCCTTGGTCAAGGTTGATTTGACTTTGCTAGGCTAAGATCATTGGATTTAGGGGATTGATGGAATGTACATTCCATTTCCCAAAATGAATGAATGATCTTAATTTGGTAAAAGTCCTCCTTTGACCAATTTGTGTTTGATCCATTTCCCCTCCCTCTTCATCTCATTCCCCTTCTTTATTCATTCATGTCATGGACCTATAGTATCTCTATATCCTAAGGCTAGTTGATTGCAAAATCAACATGA
Source organism: Lathyrus oleraceus (assembly GCF_024323335.1). Taxonomy (NCBI): domain Eukaryota; kingdom Viridiplantae; phylum Streptophyta; class Magnoliopsida; order Fabales; family Fabaceae; genus Lathyrus; species Lathyrus oleraceus. The sequence continues at coordinate 76,520,360 of NC_066579.1, read as the reverse complement.
GTATGGATGAGATTAGGTCCACCACTTTGCATATTCTTTTTGTGTGTGGTATGTTTCATGAGCATAGTCCATTATACTATGTCTCTAACATGCGTTAACACCAAAATTCTATTGCCCCGCCTCAAATAGTTGTGACTTCTACATAAGTCCAATTACGTTTGCTTAACATAGCGCTAAATTTTGACCCAAAAGGCATAGCATTCTGGTTAGTGAGATTGTAAGTCTCCCCTCTTTCATGGTATTGTGTGGAAACTTGGCCTTTTTTCCTTCCTTTGGAAGATGTCTTGGTTCAAGGATCCATGCTTGTGATAAGTGGGTTGAGTGTTCTCGAAAGAATGACTTAAACAAAAACAAAGCAAAAGCAATATTAACTTCTAATCAACGAACAACTAACATTTAATTTCAAGTCATTTACTTTTATGCACTTTAATTTTTTAAGCTTTATCCATTTGCCATTATTCATACCATTCAAGTTGTTTACTTTAATGTCATTTTCCCTTTGTCCACTTGGACCTAAAAAACATTTTGTGTGCACTGTTGGTTTGATCTGAGACTATTGGACTTAGAATTTAGGCAACACTCCATATGCAAAGGACTTGACCAATGCCAACTTTCATGAAATCAAGTGCTTGTGAAGTGAACATTCATATGATACAATATTGAAGATCCATTTGAGTTCGTCTGCAACATGATTATAGTGAAGTTATTATTTTGAACCTATGCCTAATGCCATCTTTGAAGTCATCTGGTACATGGGAAATCTTGAAGAAGATCATGGGGTTACTAAGCTTGGATGTGGCTATCTTTATTTGATGCCTTTTCTCTTCAACTTTCTATTTGTATATTGATTATTCCTTGACTCTAAAGTCCAAGGGAATTTTGGGTTTCTATATGACATTCTTGTCTATTGGATTGCAGCCCATTGGTCAGATCTTTTCAACTCTTAACTTTTAAATTTATGCTTAGGATTAGCCTCTTCATCTACTCCTCATTTCTTTAATTTCAAATCTCTCCCTCCTTTTAAAATCTTCTTTGCTTGCGTTTGTTTTTTCTAAACTTTGACCATATTTTAAATTAGAAACTTTGGCCTTATGCCATTGCATTTTTAAACTCTTTTCTTAATCAAACTTGTAAATAAACTTATTTATACTGACTTAAAATTTCAAAAGCCAAAATAACTAACACTCATTTAAACCATTTTTAGGCCTTTTGTGCCTCTTTCAAACTTAAATTTTTGTTAAAAGCAATGCACTAACTTTGAAATTGATACCACGAACTACGAGGTTTTGATCCCTCATTTTTATGTTGGTATGTAGGCAAAGTCCGAAGGTCTTGTCAAGCACAAAAATATAATTAATGAATTCTTTTCTCATCCTTCTGCTCTATTTATTGCAAACATCTTTTGTACAAAAACATATATGCACACAAAAAAGGGCTCCCTAGGAGTACTTAGGACACTTTGGGTGCTAACACCTTCCCTCTGTGTAACCAACCCCCTTACCTGTAATCTCTGGCATTTTATTAGTTTTGATTTGAAAGCTTCTTATCTTTTGGGATTTGTTCGTACTTTTCCCTTTTCCCTTGGAAACAATAAAAGCGTGGTGGCGACTCTGGTTTAATTGACGTCTAGCTTATCCATAGCTTGATGGTCATCAATTTACCGCTACAAGGGGCAATCGCAATCATTTGTTCATAGAAAAACGAACTCAACATCTTCAAGAAGATCTTCATAATTTCCTTCTCATTAAGAGGTGGACTTATTTCGGCAGCCATTTCTCTCCATCTCTGGGCATATTCTTTGAGTGTCTCTTTATCCTCTTGAGACATAGACCTCAACTGGTCTATATCAGGCGCGATATCCACATTGTACTTATACTGCTTGAGAAAGGCCTCTCCTAAGTCATTGAAAGTACAAAAAATTTTACTGTCCAGACCCATGTACCACCTTAAGGCAACTCTAGTTAAATTGTCTTGGAAATATTGAATCATTAACTGATCATTGTCAGTCTGAGTAAACATTTTTCTGGCGTACAGAACAAGATGGCTTAGCAGGCAAGTATTCCCTTTGTACGTTTCAAAGTCAGATACCTTGAATTCATCGAATCTTAACATTAGGGACCAAGCAGAGTTCAACATCACTCTTCCCAAAGAAGTCTTTCCCTCTCAGAGTCTTCAACTCTTTGTGCAGCTTGAGGAATTGATCTTTCATATCATCCATCTTCTCATATACATCTGGGACTTCAGATGACTCATAATGGTAGATAGTGTCCTCAACACGAGGAAGAGTGTGAACAATCGGAGGTGGCACTGCCATGACCGGGCTAGATGCCGGCAGAGAAAGAAATGTGGGCGCATACCCTTCTAGCATAAAATTTGACGGCATTCCCCAAGGAATCAATAAGGTATAGAAGGAATGGATTGACTGGCAGCAGCAATAGGAACATTTGAGGTAGCAACCACAAAAATGATAGTCCTCTAGAGATGAGGAGTTGCAGGAGTTGGTGATGACTGGTTATGGGCAGCAATCATAGATTCCATCAGCACCATTAATCTGGCGGTTTCGTCCTTTAACTCTCGGTTCTCTTGGTCTAGATTCTCCATTCTCTTTGGTTAATTAGCGCAAGTATTATAGCAGTGAGTCAGCTTGGCTGATGCACAAAAGAAGAACCGATAAGACATCTGGCGACAGAAACCTGTTATACACATGATGCATGAAACACAATGTTTTTTATTATTTTTAATTTCAAGGAACATATAAAGTCTTATTTTTAAGTCATAAAAATAATTTGATTTGACCATAAAATCTCTTTTTATTCATAAAATTTGGAAGGATTACACTGAGTACAATTTCATAAACCAAAATACAAATACAAGAGAAAAGGAAACCATCATCCTAAGGATCCATAACAACTGCATCAGATGATCTGGCTATGGGTGCATACTTCCTTAGGATGCATTGAATCTTGGACTCAAAGGATGTCTTCATCTGAGCCTTCTCAAGAACTAGCTTATCAACAATATTCTTCCAAGCACCGGAAGGCTAAGGCATGCTAAAGGAAGATAAACCCTCTGGCTCTCTCTGTCTCTTCACTGCTCGATCTTCAAGAATCTCAATAAGTGCATCTTTGTCCTTCGACTCAAGTTGCAACTCTTCATCCTTTCGAATCAAAGCATGGAACCGCTCTTCCCACATATATTTCTCTTGCTTCATTTTGGTGACTGCGTATTCCAACTCCTCTACATATTGGTTAGGGAGAGTTAATGGCTCAACCGTAACCACAAACATAGGTCTTTCACAAGTGTACGACATCTTGAGCTCCAAAGCTCTCTTCTTCACCCAAATAGTGTAAGCTTCCAAAGCTACACAATTGCGTGAACCAAGCTCGAATCTTCCTTTTCGATGCACATTATGCCAAGCATGTACCATCCTTTGCTTCAAATGATGGGGATCTTTACCTTATTGATAAAGCATACCTTGTAACTGAGTGTTATTAGGTTTATCTCTCAAGGGGAACCTAAGTTGATGACAAGCCAAAGCAGGGTTGTAGTTGATTCCTCCTTGTGTACCAATGAGAGGCACATTAGAGAACTCACCACAACTATCAATTATGTCCAAGCTACTCAATGTAGAATCATACCACACAATATTATCATTAGTGTAGCGGTGTATTCGTCGCTATATGATCTATCGATTAAATCATAAGCTAAGAGATACATTCAAATTTCGAGTCGCCACCGCACTTTTATTTATCCAAAGGATTGGCTAAAAAGCGAACAAAAGCCTAAGAAGTTTTACACGTAGAAAACTAATAAAAAGATCAGAGAATCTGGGTAAGGGGTAAATTACGCAATGGGAAGGTGTTAGGCACCCACTACGTCCTAGGTACTCCTAGGGAGCCCTTTTCACACTTGTTATGCAAAAATTATTATTTATTATGACATAAAGATTGTGCAAACATGATTGGGATGATGAGAAAAGAATATACATTTTATTGGGTTATTGGGTTCGAACGGATGAACCCGTTGCCTACGTACCTTCCATCAAAGGTAAGGATCAGAACGCCGTAGTTCGGCTAAAAGATTTCCAAAAGTGGGTTAGGTTCAATTTTAAACACAAACCCTAGGTCTTACGTTATCCACGGGAGAAAACTCAACCTTATACAAACAACAACGTCCACCATGTGAGAACAGCTTCAACTTGCCAGGGAGGGGTTAACCCTATAATAGGCAAGGAAGGCTTACAATTCAATCACTAAAGACAAAAGGTGAGATTAACATCAACCACTAAGATAAATCAAACCTATAGCTCATGTATGAAAACATTAACAATGGACAAAGCCAAAACAATTGAATGAGTGGAGTTACTGATTATGATTATGAAAATAGAAGTCAAAGTATGATTAAGATTAATTCAAATAAGTATTATGAAAATGAAGTTTGAAAAAAGTCAAGGACTTGAGTCCAGGTTTTTAGTTAGAAAACATGAAAATGTTTGCACAACACTTATGTCAAATTCTAAAAGATAAAGTGTGAAAAGTCTAGGACATAATGAATGATGAATGGATGAAGGATGGATAGTAAAACTTCTTAGAAAGTTCACTTCTTGAAATCATATAGCAGATGATTCAAGTGTGTCCTTTGGAATAGCAATTAATAATAGCAAACAAGCAAAGCAAGCAAAAGCGGATATCGGATGCCAATCAATGGTCTTATACCAATCTCCTAAAACAAAACGGGATATCAGAGGCCACTCAATGGTCTTACACTAATCTCCACGGGCAAAGAAATAACAAGCGGATACCGGATACCAATAAATGGATTTACACCAGTCTCCTAAAACAAAACAGGATATCAGATGCCACTCAATGGTCTTACACTAATCTCCTCAAAAGGAAACGAAGATGAAACATGGAAGTCAACTGCCAATCTATCTGGACTTAGGTCAACTTCACAGTATGCTCACAGGAAATCCAATGCCACATCACAGGGACTTACAATGGATCCTCACATACAAGAACAAAAGCAACAATATGATCACAGGTATGCAAATGCCAACTTACAGGGACTTATAATTGCAACCTCTCATACAAACAGATGAACAAACTATGATCACAGGAAAGCAGATGCCAACTTACAGGGACTTATAACTGCAACCTCACATACAAATCAAACAGATCAAATTATGATCACAGGATAACAGATGCCAACTTACAGGGACTTATAACTGTATCCTCACATACAAACAGATAAACAAACTATGATCACAGGAAAGCAGATGCCAACTTACAGGGACTTATAACTGCAACCTCACATACAAATCAAACAGATCAAATTATGATCACAGGATAACAGATGCCAACTTACAGGGACTTATAACTGTATCCTCACATACAAACAGATAAACAGAAGATATGAGTGACCAATGAGGTCTTACGCTCTATCCTTCCATGTCATGGGAGCAATGGCCAAAAGAGATGGACTTACAATTGTCCTCAATGGGCAAACAAAAATGATAACATCACAAAACAAATGAGATGATCATGCACTAATGGCAACTGATGATGATGATAAATGCATAACATACAAGCAGACAAGTGCATATGAAGCAATCAATCAATCAATGAATATCAAACAGCACACTCTATAGCCAAACAATGGGGGGCTCACACAAGAGGGTTTGACTTTAAAAGTCCACTGTAATGGGTGAAGGTCGCTCTTAACCTGGCCATTGAGGGGCTCAGGTGAAGCAGATGAAAAGGAGATGAGGAGTATGCCTCATTGCTTCTATCCCTGATCAGGGAGAGCATTAAAGAAAGTGTGGGAGTTCAGAAAGTAGGAACTCTCTCCACATTATTGACTCGATTAGATCTTGGGTTTTTATCTCATTGCTTCAACCAGGTACTGGGAGCAAAGAGAGGACACACTGAATAGTGGGGGATAGATTGCTTATCCCTACCTTCCACCAATTGCCTTACTTGAAGGACTTTTCCTGCTTGGGACAAAATATAAACAAACACAGGCATTGCCTCTTAAGGAGGACTTCAGACAGTTTGCCCGGTCAAATAACAGACCGGGTCTCCAGACTACATGAAGAAGAAGTATTTATACCTCAAAGCAAATGCTAAAAAGCAAAGCAAGCAAGTTCAGAGAACTTAAGCAACTAAAGTACCTGCAAAAGTCAAACTCATTAGTAAACAAGTCAACAGTCACAACCAAAAGGAAATAACCCAATAGTCACACAGAAGGACCAATTGTGCAAGGCACAAAGACTCAAGCATATGAGTCATCTACAAAACAAATGTTAGTACATGGTAAACAACTCAATCAAAATTGAAAGGTCTTTGGGGTATTGTAGCTCAACCTGAAACAGATAAACTCAACATAAGCTTAGAAGACCACTAGGACTAGCCTAGGGTCAAAGATGAAAGAAAAAGGTCAAGGCAGCAAGCAATATTCAATCAAAGTCAAACTCAATCATGTAGGAATCAAACACAATTGGATTCAAACTTATATCATGCATCATTGTCATTTCATAAGCCAAAGAAGTCAAAACATGGCAACAGAAGCATACAAAAGTCAACAGCAAAGACTTCATTCAAAAGTCAACTCAAACAATCTCAAAAATCATGAAATAAATCACACTCAATCCTAACATCTAACATGGTATACATGTCAAATTTCATGGCATTTGGATGAGAGGAAGGCAGTCAAATAAAATCATGAAGTCAAATCAAATTCAAGCAAGCATGGTGAAAGTCAACAAGCATAGGTCAACTTCAAAAAATCATATCAATTTGAAAACAGAAGAGAAATGAATGAGATTAACACCAATGGAAAGCTTGAGATGTCTAGTTATCACATATGAAATTTCATGGTCATACAATAAGATTTGAGAATTGCACAAAAGATTTGGCAAGGCATAGCACAAAAAGTCAACAAATGACCAAGCATGGAAGAAAATTCTCAATCAAATGGAAAACAGAAAGATTAATTCCAAGAAAATTCATACATGAACTAGACATACAAAGAATGGTTCATGCAAAATTTCAAGTGATTTGGATAAGGGGAAGCATGTGAACAAAAATTGGGAAAATGCATGATCATGGTATGACACCAAATGTAACACATAACTTCAAAAAATCATAACTCTCAATCCACAAATGATAAATGCACAAACTCTATATGGAAATGAAGATCAATGTGTCTAGTTTTACCACAAAAAATTTCAAAGGCATTGGATGCAATATGACAATTTCACAATTGAAATGGCACAATGTATCATTTTGGCATACATGTGAAGAAAATAATTATCATTAAAAATCCAGCCAATGGAAAAATAATTAAAATTCACCATAAAATAGAGGACACATTCATGAGTTTAATGCAAAAAATCTCACAATTTTTGGAGTTAAAATGAATTAAAAGTGAATTGTGGAAATTGAGTGATATTTGAAGCAAAAATGAACAAATGAGCATGGCAATGGTCAACATAAGAGTCAACGAATGGCAGTCTGGTAATTTGGCAACTCACTAATTGAAACGCACAGCATAAGGCAAAGGTGATGAAATGTTGTGATTGGTTAGCTGGCAATGAAACAGTACCCACGCAGGAAATTCCATCAAAACAACCAATTGTGTTTCAAGACCAAAACCCTTAGGGTTTATAGGGTTTATGCAGCATGGCTCATGGTATTTTCAAGCATCCACATAACCCTCGACCAACATACAACAGCAGGACATCCAACATTCAACAATGTTCATCAAAAAAAAAAAAAAAAAAACAACAGCATGGCATTAGTAGCTTCATCAATCGATCAAAAATAACAAGTGAACAGCAACATGTAACAGCACACAAGTCAAGCATCCATGACCAACACAATCAGACATCAATCTTGTGGATTTTCTGGAACAGAGCTAGGACAGCAAAATGCATTCATCATCATGCAGTATTCGACCAAACAAAGCAAAACAAACAACAACACATAGCAGCATAGCATTTACGCATCATTCCCAAGCTCAATATCAATTGAAATTCGAACAAACCAACAACTAACATGGCAATGGCAACAACAGCAGCAAACAACAATGGTAATGATAGAGGGCTATCCACACAATCATGACATAAGCGACAAAACCAACACACTCATGGACTCAGGTTCTGGGCTCTTATGCAAGGTTCATGAATCAACAAGCAAACAATTAATTTCAATAAAGTCCAACAACAGCACATAAACAGCAGGGCATTTTATGTAATCCACAACCAAAAATTCAACCAAGCCTCATGTAACAGCAGCAGTATTTTAGCAGTAACATTATGTGTTCAACATCAATGTTCATCATCAAACCAGTCCAAACAAACAACATAACAGAAGCAACATCCTCTTCATGTTCATCATCAAATAAGCAGCAGCATGTAAAACATTGATCATACAACAAACCAACATTCATGACCAAACACAACAAATACCAACATGTGGATTTTATGAGCAATGTTCAGGAAATTCCAAACAGCAGCATTGGCATATTCAGCATCCACATGAACAACCACATTAACACATAACCATGGCCATGAAGCATCATTAATCAATCAGCAAAACACACATAACTATGGGAATTTTCTGGACAAAAAAAAATACAGTTGCAAAACAAAAGCAAGCATCATCACCTGACAGGTTTCGAACAAAACACATAACAGCAGGGCATATGTACCTATGTAACATCATGGCACCAATACACAAAACATAAACCAAGTGGATTTCTAGGAAAGTTTGAAACAGCAGCAGAGCATATCCATCATCAACATGTAATCAAACAAAACAAACAACAGCCAATGTTCATGCAGCATTAAGGTGGTAACAAGGTTAATCATGACATGAACAACAAGGCAAACACAAGCAGGAAAAGTTATGGGCATAGTTTGGTTGTAGCAGCATGGTTTAGCAGTATGGTTCATCAATCGTCCAAACAAATTTAAACAATAAACACACAACAGTACAGCATGGTCCTTTAAGCAATTATCATGAACAAAACTCGGCCAAGCATAGCATAATTATGGACAAAGTGTTTGGTTTAAATAAAAGCAGCATTCATCATTCTTCATCAACAGATCAAACAACACAAAACAATAGCATATAGCAGCACAGCCTTTGGCAATGTGTAGCAGCAGGCGCTCAACAGCATACCACATGGTCTCATGTAAATTTTCTAAGCATGCTCAAAACAGCAGCAAGGCATGTTCATCATCATCATGTAAACAAAACAACAGTACATAGCAGCATATTCATCATCAATTTGCATTCAAAAACCAATCATGAACAACAGCATACATCATACTCATGAGATTTCTTGGCAGCTCGAAAACAGCTAAACAGCAGGGATAAACATCATGGTATCACCAACATTAAACAACATGATTCGACCACATCACCCAACAGCATAGCCTTGATAAATCAATGAGGGTTTAAAAAATGCAGCATGGTTTTCATGGTGATGCTCACACAGCCAACAAACAACAGCATTCAGCATAAATCAAATGGTTTTTTGGGCAATGGTCAGGTTGCAAACAGCAGGAAAACTTCTGGAAATTAATCTTGGAGTTCTCAAAACAACACAGCAGCAACAACAGTACATAACAGAACCAACATAACAGCAGCAGGGCAATGCATAGCAGTGGTATGTCAAATTCAATAGCAGACCAAACACAGTGTAATAGCATAGCCATGAAATCAATCACATAATCACAAGCAATAACATCAGCCAAACTAGTGCATACATGAAGTCATGATTTATGGAAAGGACCAAGGTTTCAACTACAGCAGCATTGGGATTTCACATGGCAACAGCATTCAAACTCATCATTAACTCGACAAACCCATAAACAGCACCAAGAAAACAACATGGCAATAATAATGCTCTTCAATGCAAACATGTTATACACAACAAGACCAAGACAAACATGAGAGATTTCTAGGCAAAGTGTTTGGTTTAAATACAACAGCATATGCTCAACATCAATGTGTAACTTGAAATTTCAAAATGTGTAGAAATCCAAATCAAGTAAGCCCATAGCATCAGCACATATCAAACAACAAGAATGCATCATCAAAGTTCATTAAATCTATTCCAGCAAGGCAAATCGTGCAAAAGTTCATTTGTACACAAAAAGGAAAATTCGGATTTCTCCCACATGAGACCACCATTTTGAATGAAATAAAATGCATGGAAACTAGCATACAAAGACCTACACAACACATGGCATGGATTGGAGCAAGAAGGTAGTGGAAAACTTACTTGTTTTTGAAGCAAGTTGATAGAACAGTGGTTATTTGATGGTAGTTGCCCAAACAGTTGAAGATTCCAGCTCTAAATGATGGATGATGAAGTTGTTTCAGCTCAAGCTTGCTCGGAATTCTTCAAAACTCTATCTGCCATGGCTGGTTCTTTGAAGAAAGCAGAACAAAAGAAATGGTTCCAGCTAGGATTTACTGCTTGAATAAGCCTACCAATATTGTCTAGATGATGGAAACATGAAGAAAGCTCGAGGGTTTTGAGAGTCTTGGCAGAAAATCCAAAATCGAGCCAGATGCCAAATGAGAGGAAAAAGTATTTTCTGTTATGTGGCTGCTGCAAAACTTGGTCTCTAGGGTTTATTCTGTCAGCAAAAATGCTTTTATATGCCTGTTTTGAGCTGGTTTAAGGGATGCTTAATCCTACTTATGTTAAAACAACCAAAAGCACATTTTGCTAATTGTGGAACAAGTGGAAAATGGGGTGTGTTTGTCTGCTTGAGTGGGCTTGGACAGACTGCAAATGACCAAACAAAATGCTGTTTGTGGTCTGCTGCAGCATGCTGTACCTTGCTTTGCTCATGTACTTCTATTTGCAACAATGCCAAATTTGCATTTTGATTCAAAATGATGATGGAATGATGGTATGATGATGGTTTTGGGATTGGAACAAGTCACAAATGTGATATGGAACATTTCCCAATTGACCAAATCAAGAAAAAGTCAAAAACTCAAAAAGTCAAAGTTTGGTCAAACTTTGAATTTAAATGCAAAAGGTCCAAAAATGCCATTTTGATTGGCAAGGTTTTAGGTCATGAAATTTATATTTTTGGAAAGAGGATGAAAAATGTGGTTTGTAGGAAAAAACCCCACCAAATTTGGCCTTATGGTTTGAGAGATATGGCCTGTTGAAGTTCAAAAATTGGTGAAAATGATTTGATCATATCTTGACAACCATACATGGGATTTGAGAGTTCTTGGACTTTTTGAAAATGGGAGAACAAGATCTTCAACTTTCATGTTGGGCAAAAATTCATTTGAAGCTTGTATCATGATGTAAGTTTAAGATCAAGAAGTTTCCATTTTTGGCAGTTGAAATTACAGGTCCACTTTCTATTTCTGGAAAATTTCTGATTTGACTTGATTTTCTTCCATGATGAGGTTTGACATGATAGATGAGGCTTATACAAGCATGAATGAGCTCCTTCAAATCAATTCTATCCATCCAATCTCTGGTTAAATCAACAGTTGACCAAGTTTGACTTTTCTAGGGTTTTGGACTGATTGAACTTCTTCTGATGATTTCCAAACCCTAATTCCTTGAGACCTTGACTTCAAATGATGTCTCAAGTTGTATGAACCTTTGATTAATGATCATGGTGTCCAAATTCTGCAAGAATGGCCACCATCCATTGCTTTGACTGATCAATGACTGTCTTTGACCTAATTGCTGATGATTACTTCAACTGCACGCAACAAGGTTAGACTGACAATATTTTTGTACTTTTTGAATGATAAACATATGAAAGCAAAGATATACAAATGCAAAGTATGCTTGGTGATCAAGAAACAAACCCACAAGGCAATCTATCCACTAAGAGGAAAGCAAAGGCATGCATTGATCCTTGAGGTTATGATATGAATGATATGAGCCATGAGGGATCTTAGGGCCCAAAATTGGGGTCTTACAGATGCCCCTATTTAAGGTCATTCTAGCCGGAGAAGGGAAGTTTAGAAATCTTCATATCGACGCGGTAGAATGGACTTAAATAACAGTAATGAGACAAATTTTGGTCCCTAAGAGACCTCATGATGCGAATGTATGTATGCAAAAGACACAAATTCTGTGGGGAATATGATTCACACAGAAGAAAAGACGATCCATCGGAGTAGTACACTCACCAGGAACAGAGACTCTAACAAGACTCTATGGGGATAATAAAAGAAAAAGAAATGTGTACAAAACACGACTCCAAACTGGGGAAAAACAAAACTGACCCAGCGTGAACAAGACACGACTCTAAACTGGAGAATACAAAACCGACACAACGTGATCAAAACACGACTCTGATCAGAAAAAACAGAAAACAGACTGGAGAACTCACTGGGGGGTGAAGGACTCACACTGGGAAAAGAATTCCAAAGGAAAATAAATCCATTGGAGAAACACAAGCTGACTCCTGGGGGAGAAGCAACAAAAAGTTCCACTGGGGAAGTAACAAAGAAATGAGATGTTACCAGGCATACGGGTAACAAACTCAGGAAAATCTGACTCCACAGGGGGACCGAGGTCATAATAGGGAGCAGAAAGGAGGGAACACCAAGGATACCGGTTACTGGGTATATAAAAAGGTGACCGACCAAAGCGTGAATTGGATTTCACTTCCAAAACACTCATCATCCTGAAGAGAGCTAGAAAAGCAAACTTGTTTATAGGATGGACATTCAATTCCACAGGGAAGATGAATCTTACTCTGAGGGGAAAACAATCAAAAGATCGACTCAAGAGCGAACGAGATATAATATCCATTACCGTCAGAACGTGGATAGAATACTCAGATGAGACATATTATTCATTACCGGCAGACCGTGAATAATATACTCGAAAGGAAAATTATCCTGAACCGGTTACTGGGTTGTTTATAGGATAAGATCCGAAAACGTGAATTGGTTTTCACTTCCAAAACACTCATCATCCGAAAGGAGGGCTTGAAAAAGCAAATCGACTTACAGGATGGACATTCGAATCCACGACGGGAAAACGAATCTTACTCAAATGGGGACACAAACCCAAAGAGTGCATGAGATATAATATCCATTACCGGCAGACCGTGGATAAGATACTCGCATGAGATATATTATCTATTACCGTCAGAACGTAGATAATAAACTCGCATGGTAAGAAACACCAGAGATACCGGTTACTGGGTATATAATAGGTGATCTACCGAAAACGTGAATTGGTTTTCACTTCCAAAACACTCATCATCCAAAACACAGACTGGTTAAAGGATGGATATTCGATTCTACAAAGAATACGAATCTTGCTCAGTTGGGGAAAATCAACAAAGGATTCCAACTAAAGAGCGCATGAGATATATTATTCATTACCGGCAGACCGTGAATAAAATACTCGAAAGGAAAAGACACCAGAGATACCGATTACTGGGTATATAATAGGTGACTAACCAAAAAGAGAAACAATCGATACCAAGCATACGGGTAAACGAAAGACAACTCAAAGGATAAATTGCAAGCATCCGGCAATTATCCAACAACAAGAAAATATTCGACTCCACAAAGGGAAATAACGAATCTTACTCGACTGGGGAAACACAAAAGGCTTCGACTGAAGAGTGCATGAGATATATTATTCATTACCGGCAGACCGTGAATAATATACTCGCATGTAAGATTATCCGAAACCTGTTACTGGGTTAACAAGGGATAAATCAACCGAACAGAAAGGCATCGGGATACCAAACTAGGTATATAATGATGACCAATCAAAAGGAGCAACAAACATTACCGACAAAAGGGTAAATGAAAGGCGAACTGCTGAGGATAAATTGCAAGCATACGGCAATTATCGACAGAAGACTAGCTGGGGATGCATTGATAAAGAATCAATGATCCGGGGAACAAATCACTAGCATACGGTGAAAAGACCCACTGGGGATAAAATTGCTAGCATACGGCAATTATCCACAAAAGACTTGCTGGGGGTATAAGTGCTGATCTGAGCAACTTATCCAAGCAAAGGAAAATCAACATCAAGAATATTGAATGAAGATGACCACAAAATTAGGGTTTACATCTACCGAATACGGGGTAGAAGACCGACAACTCCGCGTGGGGATAGAATAAATCACAAATCCGCACGGGAACCAAAATAGGGTTTATAACAAACCACAAACTGCTGAAGAGCAGGAAAATAGGGTTTACAACTACCGGTATGAGGGTAGAAAACCAAAAACTCTGGCTGGAGAATAAAAGGTGTATAACCACAAATTCTGTTAAGAAAGCCAGGAAAAGTAGGACTTACAACTACCGGTATGAGGGTAGAGGCCCAGAAACATTCCGCTGGGGAACAACCCACTGGGAAGCACAAGATATCTGACAAATAGCCAATTCGGGAATGATCCGAAGAGACAGACTGAATAAAGACACGTCCTAATGAGGATGTAACTCAAATAGGAAAATCCATCCCAATATATATGTTGGGAGGAAACGGAAGAAACCGTCATCCACGAGGATATATCTCGGTGGGGAACTGCAGAAGGAAAGGACAACATTTTCTGCTTATGGGGTTGACTCTATATGGAGAGATTTATAACACCCAACATCTGCTTGGGGAGATCTGTAAAGAGATCTATATCACCATAGCAGGAGACACGACAAACAAAAGATATATGGCAAGAAATGCGACATGAATATCTGAATGTTTTATGAATATGCATGAATATGCGTGATTTATGTTTGATGAATGCTGACAAAACAGACAATTCTAACACAAACAGGTTCAGGAACCAAACGTCCGGTATTATACTTCCAGGGGAATAACCAGCTGGAGAGCCAATCTGCAGAGATCTATATGCTGTAAAGCAAAGATCTGCAATTAACTGCTGAAGAAGCAGAGAAACAGGAATATCTGGAAACAAACCAATCAAGGTATAGAAAGTCACAACGGGCAACAGCCACTAAGACGGATCTATAGGGGAACAAGAGAAGTCCCAGAGTATATACAAGGGATCCCAGTGTCAACTGAGAAACAAAAAGGTGCATAAGCACAAACTGCTGTAGAAGCAAAAATCCACACAACTCCACTGGGGAATAACCCACTGAGGGAGAATGAATATCATCCAAATAGAATCTAACTGCATAAGCAACTCTACTGGGGAAAACTGTCGGCTACTCTCTTGGGAACAAACCACTGAGGGAGGACCGATCAAACAAGTAGGTTCTGCAATAAACCACTCCACTTGGGGAGAATATACAGCAAACTGATCACAACAAGTAGATTCTGCAATATAAGCCACTCTACTGGGGGATCACAAACAGTCAGGAAATCAAATCCGTTCACTGGATGCTAGAGCCATCATCTGACCATATTAGGGATTGAAGGAGTATTCAACAGGCAAAACTGCCACAACAAGCACTCTGCAGACTATGCTGAGGAAAAGATGATTGAAATACTGGGATGTCAACCCAAATCAACCACTGAGTAGGAAAATAAATCCTGCTCTGCTGAAGAGAATAACTCTGATGGAGAGATAACAACAATTCCGCAGACGACTTCGCCGGGGAAAAGGGTAAAGTACCGGATATCAAACCACTGACTTACCGAGTCTTCAAAAAGAAACAAACGTGCTGAGGAAACAGACAAATCCTGCCGGCACACTGCATGGGGAAAAGCGGTAACAAATCCACTTGCAACCCTGGTGGGGGCATTAATAACAGCTCTACTTACGACTTCGAGGGGAGTATAAACCAATGGCTATACTCATGACTGCGCTGAGGGGACAAATGAAGTCTGGGGATATACGACCCCCTGGAGAAAGTGACGGGGCACCAAGATAACAAACCATCAATCACCGAAACTTCTCAAGAAAACACCCATGCTAGGGGAAAACTGCTGCTGGAGAAAACGAAGCCTTCAACAACAACTTATCTGCGACTGTACTGGGGAATAGCCCCAATCAACAACTCTGTCTGAGGAACAACCTCAACAAAGCTCTGAAGAAAGAAGATACCACCAAACCAGGAATATGAACGAATGTCTTACCTGTTGGGAATCATGCCACCCTCGGGAGAGCACTGAGATATTCTTGAGTATCCTTTCAATTATGTGAATGTTCACTTTGTTTAAAACAAAATTTTTGAAAAAGTTGATTTGTTTAAAACAATGACATTTTATCAATTTAAAACATGCAAAACATTTGTTGAATTGAAACAAATAAGAGTGCAAATAAATTGGATAAAAAGCTCAAATTGATTTGATAGAATGGTAGTCTGCAAATGGCAAGACTCCATAGATCTGTACAAATTTGAAATCAGTGATATATATTGGAAGAGGGCTACATTGAACATAATGATCCTTTCTCTACCAATTTGAATCTCGATGTATCCGAAGCTTCAGTTGACGACGAATCGAGAATCTTCTGACGAAATGACGACTGATGAACCAGAAAGTCTTGTCAGGATGCAGTTACTTGCCAAATCCCTAATTTTTGCCTAGATTGCCCCAGAGTGAGGTACTCAATCTAGCGGGATGCAAATATACTCTTTTTTTTTCAAGTCTCTAATTTTTGCCTGAATTACCCTTGCGGGTTCTCCACCGAGACGCTCATTTTTGCCTAAGCCGCCCTTTCGGGTTTTCAACTTAGCGAGCTATTCTGTTTTTTTTCATTCTTTTTTCATTTGCATATACTCTTTTTTTTTTTTTTTTTTAGGCAAAGTATCTCTTAACTGCATCTGAATTCACAGGACGAGTGAAATCCTCCCCATCCATTGTTGTAAGCATCAAAGCTCCGCCTGAAAAGGCTCTCTTAACAACATATGGACCCTCGTAGTTTGGAGTCCACTTGCCCCTGGAATCGGGCGCGAAAGACAAAACTTTCTTGAGCACGAGGTCACCTTCTCGGAACACACGAGGCTTGACCTTCTTGTCGAATGCTTTCTTCATTCTTTGCTGATACAACTGACCATGGCACATGGCAGTTAATCTCTTTTCTTCAATCAAATTCAACTGGTCATAACGACTCTGAATCCATTCAGCATCAGTCAACTTGGCTTCCATCAAGACTCGCATTGATGGGATCTCCACCTCTACTGGGAGAACGGCTTCCATGCCATAAACAAGAGAGAAAGGGGTTGCCCCTGTTGAAGTGCGTACAGACGTACGATATCCATGCAAAGCAAATGGCAGCATCTCATGCCAATCTTTGTACGTGACAGTCATCTTCTGGATAATTCTCTTGATATTCTTGTTAGCAGCTTCAACAGCCCCATTCATCTTAGGTCTGTAAGGAGAGGAATTATGGTGTGCAATCTTGAATTCAGCGCACAACTCATCCATCATCTTGTTGTTCAGATTGGATCCATTATCAGTAATGATCCTTTCTGGCACACCATAACGGCAAATCAACTGGTTCTTGATAAACTTCACAACCACCTGCCTGGTTACATTCGCGTACGAAGCGGCTTCAACCCATTTGGTGAAGTAATCAATTGCTACGAGAATAAACCGATGTCCATTGGACGCTTTCGGCTCAATCATACCGATCATGTCGATTCCCCACATAGAGAAAGGCCATGGTGATGAAATCACATTCAGGAGTGTCGGAGGAATATGAATCTTATCCGCATAAATTTGACACTTGTGACATTTCTTCACATACTTGCAACAGTCAGACTCCATTGTCAGCCAATAGTAGCCTGCTCTCAACATCTTCTTAGCCATGGCATGTCCATTGGAATGAGTACCAAATGAACCCTCATGGACCTCAGTCATCAATAGGTTTGCTTCGTGTCTATCCACGCATCTGAGCAAAACCATATCAAAATTTCTCTTGTACAGCACTTCTCCACTGAGGTAGAAACTGCCTGACAACCTTCTCAAAGTTTTCCTATCTTTACAGATGCCCCAGGCGGGTAGACCTGGTTCTGGAGGAAATTCTTGATATCAAAATACCAAGGCTTGTCATCTTTCACTTCTTCAATTGCAAATATGTGAGCTGGTCTGTCCAAGCGCATCACAGTGATATTGGGAACATCATTCCACCATCTGACAACTATCATGGAAGCAAGCGTAGCAAGGGCATCTGCCATCCGATTATCCTCTCGAGGAATATGATAAAATTCGACTTCTGTGAAGAAAGTTGAAATTCTCCTTGCATAATCTCTGTATGGGATGAGACCTGGTTGATTCGTCTCCCATTCACCTTTGATCTGATTGACAACCAAAGCTGAATCACCATAGACATCAAGATACTTGATTCTTAAGTCAATGCATTCTTCAAGTCCCATAATACAGGCTTCATACTCCGCCATATTATTCGTGCATTTGAAGGTTAGCCTTGCTGTAAATGGAATGTGCGATCCCTGGGGATTAACAATTACTGCCCCAATTCCATTTCCATATTGATTAACAGCGCCATCAAACACCATCGTCCATCTGGAACCAGGTTCTGGACCTTCATCAAGTGTAGGCTCATCACAATCTTTCATCTTCAAATACAGAATTTCCTCGTCCGGGAAGTCATACTGAACAGACTGATGATCTGCAATTGGCTGGTGCGCTAGGTGGTCAGCCAAGATACTACCTTTGATAGCTTTCTGAGCTCGATACTCAATATCATACTCAGACAACAGCATCTGCCAACGGGCAATCCTCCCAGTTAAAGCAGGCTTCTCGAAGATGTACTTAATTGGATCCATTCTGGATATCAACCAAGTTGTATGATTAATCATGTATTGGCGCAAACGCTTAGCTGCCCAAGCTAAAGCACAGCACGTCTTCTCAAGCATTGAGTACCGAGACTCACAATCAGTAAACTTCTTACTGAGGTAGTATATAGCAAACTCCTTCTTCCCTGATTCATCTTGTTGACCGAGTACACAACCCATCGAGTCTTCAAGAACTGTTAAGTACATAATCAGAGGTCTTCCTTCTACAGGCGGAGACAAAATCGGCGGTTCAGACAGATAATCTTTGATACTGTCGAAAGCTTTCTGGCAATCCTCGGTCCAATCATGAGACTGATATTTCCGGAGGAGCTTGAATATCGGCGCACATGTGGCAGTCATGTGGGATATAAATCTGGAAATGTAGTTCAAGCGGCCAAGAAAACCTCGGACTTGCTTCTCAGTTTTGGGTGCGGGCATCTCTTGTATTGCTTTGACCTTTGCAGGATCAACCTCAATACCTCTTTCACTTACCACAAAACCCAACAACTTTCCGGAACGGACTCCAAAAGTACATTTGTTCGGATTCAGGCGAAGTTTGAACTTCCTCAAACGCTGAAAAAGCTTCAACAAATGCTCAATATGCTCAACTTCCGTTCGGGACTTAGCAATCATATCATCAACATAGACTTCTATCTCCTTGTGCATCATATCATGGAACAAGGTAGTCATAGCTCGTTGATACGTGGCTCCGGCGTTCTTCAAACCGAAGGGCATCACTCGATAACAGAATGTTCCCCAAGGTGTGATGAATGTTGTCTTCTCCATATCCTCTGGTGCCATCTTGATTTGATTATATCCGGAAAATCCGTCCATAAAGGAAAAGACTTTGAATTTAGCTGTATTGTCTACCAACATGTCAATGTGTGGTAGAGGAAAATCATCTTTTGGGCTAGCTTTATTCAAATCTCTGTAATCAACGCACATACGGACTTTTCCGTCCTTCTTAGGAACAGGCACAATATTGGCCACCCATAGAGGATATGTCGAAGTCACCAGAAACCCCGCATCAATTTGCTTCTGAACTTCCTCTTTGATCTTCACTGCCATATCTGGATGAGTTCTTCTGAGCTTCTGCTTCACAGGCACGCACTCAGGCTTCAAAGGCAGGAAATGTTGCACAATATCTGTATCTAAACCCGGCATGTCTTCATAGGACCAAGCAAAGATATCTGAATATTCTCGTAGCAAGCTGATCAAATCTTCCTTAACAGACCCTTCAAGAAGTGCCCCAATCTTCACCAGGCGCTCACAATCTTCAGATCCCAAGTTGACTGTTTCCAAGTCTTCGAGATGCGGCTGAATGATCTTCTCTTCGTGCTCAAGGAGACGGGTGATCTCATCAGGAATCTCTTCAACGTCATCTTCCTCTGCCTCAAATACAGGGAATTCAAAATTGGGAGATGGCGTTGGATCATTATGTTCAATGGGTTTTAGGATCAACCTGCATAATGATTTTGGTTAAGAAAAAACTTCAGAATTTAAGCAAGCAAATCATTATGCAGATGAAAAATGTTGCTTTTACAGCTTTTATTTTTGTTTTTATGGTTTTTTGTGATCACTGATTTCATAAAGAAAAGCAAAAAGTGAAAACAAAGGAAAAACAAATGTTTTGACAATGCAAAAATTGAATGAAAATATCATTGTATATATGCTTTGCCAACAATGTCATCACTTCTCCTTTTGGCATGGGAGAAGGGTTTTAAACAAAATGAACAATTACTCTGATCTATGGATAACTGTAGGAACATCCACAGCGACCCAATTGTGGCAGACACCACCAGGAATAACAAAATTGTTCAAATCTTCTGCGTCTTCTTCTTCAATGATAGCAGCAGCTTCCTCTTCTGCAGGTTGATCAGCATGGATGAATCCTCCACTGGTGAACAGACCTTGCTCGTTGAATGCCCCAGAACCAAAGCCAATGCCAGCCCGGGATCGGTTATCTTCAAGTTCAAGCACTTTCCCTAAACCAGCAACTGCACCACATTCAATGGCCAGCTTAGCATCTCGGTAGGAAGTGAATGAAGGAGACTTCTTCTCGATTGGTTTATCAATAGATAAAGCTTGGAACTGAGTTCCAACTTCATCCTCTGCATCAATGTACGAGAAAGAAGACAAGTTACTGACCAGGAGAGCCTTTTCTCCCCCTACTACAACCAATTTCTTGTTCTTCACAAACTTCAACTTTTGGTGTAGGGTGGATGTCACGGCGCCAGCCTCGTGAATCCATGGTCTGCCCAAGAGACAGCTGTATGATGGGTGAATATCCATTACTTGAAAAGTAACCTGGAAATCACTTGGTCCAATTTTGATAGGGAGATCCACTTCCCCAATCACGGTCTTACGCGACCCATCAAAAGCTTTAACAACAACCCCACTCTGCCTCATAGGAGGACCTTGATATGACAAACGTGAGAGTGTGGATTTTGGCAATACATTAAGGGACGATCCAGTGTCCACCAATACATTGGACATTGCATCAGATTTGCAATTCATGGATATGTGTAAAGCCATGTTGTGGTCTCTTCCCTCCTCAGGGAGATCAGCGTCACAAAAGCTCAAAGTGTTGCAAGCGGTAATGTTTGCAACAATGCTATCGAATTGTTCCAAGGTGACGTCGTGATCAACATACGCCAGGTCCAAGACTTTCTGAAGAGATTCCCGATGAGGCTCTGAATTCAGCAATAGAGAAAGGATGGAAATCTTGGAGGGCGTGTGTAGAAGCTGGTCTACAATATTATACTCACTCTTTCTGATGAGCCTCAGCATCTCATCAGATTCTTCATCAATAATGCCACTCGGGCCAACAACTGAAGAAATGGGAGTCTTTGGTACGGAGGAGGAAGGCTGGGCAACAGCAAGTGCCGGATTCTGAACATTCACAGCATTCCCTACAGGACGCTCAACAGATTCAGAAGAAACAGCAGGAGCTTTGGCAGGTGCGGAAAACACACGACCGCTTCGGGTCAACCCACTAACATCAGCAATAGTGGTCACGGAAGTAGACGGCAAAGGTACTTCGACCCCATCCTGGACAGCAACAGAACCATATCTGAAAGGTACAGCTCGATCAGATGTATACGGCACAGGGCCGGCTGGCTTGATAATCAGAGAAGGCGAAGTTTTAGGCTTGTTGCTATTATAACGAATAACAACGGGCTCTGGCAACTTGAACACCGGTGATATGACATTCACTTCGGGCTCAACTGTATCTACATTGCGATTCTGGAGAATCTCAATGGTACCTTCATTCAACATCATCTGCAGTTCTCGGCGAACCTGATCACAACCCCAACGGTTAACTGAACAGACGCGGCACTGGCCGTGGTTATGCTCCAAATAGTTGTATTGACACAGCATACGGTGTAATCCAACCAACGGCTGCCTGATGTGGCTTATATACTTCACCTTGTACTTCCCAAGGTCTTCCTGGATCATGTTGACAGACTTCCCATGCGAAGGCAATGGGTTCCTGGTAACATTCGGGTTGGAGTCTTCGAAACTCAAAATTCCGCTTCTCATGAGGTCTTGAACCTTACTCTTCAGCGGGAAACAGTTCTCAACGTTGTGGCCCGGAGCACCGGAATGGTAGACACAATGCTGGTCTGGCTTGTACCACCATTGCGGGTTTGCAGGAATAGCAGGAGGATCCCTGGGAGAAACCAACTTCCGCTCCAACAAGGAGGGATAAAGCTCTGTATATGTCATCGGAATAGGGTCGAAGCTGACCTTCTTCCTATCATAGTTCACATTTGCTTGGTTGGTCGTACTTCCACGAGGCTGGTAAGCCTGTTGTTGTGGACGCTGCTGTTGCTGTTGATATTGCGGTTGTGGATATTGCTGCTGATGCTGATATTGTTGAGCATTATCCTTGAATACAGGTGCCACATGAGCCACCTGGTGCTGATGTCTGGAATGTCGTGTAGGCTTCCTCTGAACAGAGGGTCTTCGATGCTTTGGCTGAGACTGCACAGCATGGGCTTCACCTTCTTTCCTCTTAAATGCTCCATACCGTTTAGAGGAAGAACCATCATCTTTAGCTAACCGTCCTTCGCGGACGCCTTCTTCAAGACGCATCCCCATGTTCACCATCTCGGTGAAATCAGAGGGAGCGCTGGCCACCATTCTCTCATAATAGAATGACCCAAGAGTCTTCAGAAAGATCTTGGTCATCTCTTTCTCTTCTAATGGTGGAGTGATCTGAGCTGCCAGCTCACGCCATCTCTGGGCGTACTCCTTGAACGTCTCCTTGTCCTTTTGTGACATTGACCTGAGTTGATCTCTGTCAGGCGCCATGTCAACATTGTATTTATATTGCTTGACGAAAGCTTCGCCAAGATCATTGAAAGAGCGGATGTTGATACTGTCCAAGCTCATATACCAACGGAGGGCAGCACCAGACAAACTGTCTTGAAAGTAGTGGATCAAGAGTTGATCGTTGTCTGTCTGCGTGGACATCTTTCTGGCATACATGACCAGATGTGCCAAAGGACAAGTGTTCCCCTTATACTTTTCAAAGTCTGGGACCTTGAATTTAACAGGTATTTTCACGCCGGGAACTAGACAAAGTTCGGCTGCAGACTTGCCGAAGAGATCTTTGCCTCTGAGAGTTCTCAATTCCTTTCTCAGCTCAAGGAATTGGTCGTTCATCGCATCCATCTTCTCGTGAACATCTGAGCCTTCAGACGCTTCAGAGTGATAAATGGTGTCGTCTACCCTCGGCATGGTATGCACGACAGGAGGAACAGGAATAGGGACCGGGCTAGATGCCGGCATTTGAGCGAAGGTTGGAGCTGGCCGATCGGGCATGAAGCCAGGAGGCATCCCCCAAGGAAAACCGGGAGGCATAGCATTCGGCTGATGGGCACTGACAGGCACCGTTGATGTAGCTATTTCAGATATTACCGTCCGCTGAACGGGAGTTGCTGGCTGAGGAGCAGGCTGATTCTGGGCAGCAAGAAGTTGCTCCATCAGAGCGCCAAGTCTGGCGACTTCATCTCTCAAGCTCTGATTCTCTTGTTCCAATTGCTCCATAATCCTTGCAGAGTTGACTCTCGTATAATACCGGTGAGTCAGCTTGTCTTCAAAATAAATGAAGATCAAAGGGTTAGAACCGGAAGACCAGAAAAAGGTACCTGTTGATGCAGGAATGATGCATGAAATGCTTGTGCAAATGCTTTGATTTTCAAGGAACCCTTAGGGTACACGTTTGCAATATTTTGAATTTTTAAACACTTTAATTGCTCATGGAAAATATTTTCATTCAAAATGTTAAGACAAAGAAGTACAGCATTCTTTTAAATATTACAAAGAGAAAAGGTAAATGACATCCTATGGATCCCTATTAGCTCGGGATGCTGGAAGACGAGAAGTATATAACTTCTTGATCTCTCTCTCATAGGCAGCCTCCATATCAGCTTTCTCCTTTGCAAGTTGATCATACTTCCTTTTCCAGAATTTGGAAGACTGAGGAAGCAGAGAAGTCCAAGCGTCGTTCGGATCGTCGATCACTCGGTGCTCGAGAAATTCAATCATATCATCCTTCTCCTTGAGCTGCTGCAGCAATTCCTCTCTCTCGCGGATCCAGGCACGCGAAAGGTCTTCTTCTCTCAACTCCTCTACACGTTGGGTAGGGAGGGTTGAAGGCTCAGCCACATCCAACAGCGTAGGTCTTGGATGATCATATGGCATCAAGTAGGTAGCAGCCCTCTGTCTGACCCAAGAGGTGTATGGCTCCAAAGCAATGCAGTTCTTTGGACCCAATTCATTCCTACTCTTTATGCGAATATTGCGCCAAGCGCGGACAAATCTGGCTTTCAGGCCTTGGGGATCTTTACCCTCCTGAAAGAACACACCTTCTAACAGAATGTTATGGGGTTTATCCTTTAGGGGGAACCCAAGCTGACGACGTGCGAGCGTAGGGTTGTAGGTAATCCCACCACATGTACCAAGAAGAGGCACATTAGGGAATTCACCACAAGAATTAATGATCTGGACGGTGTCATACACGCGATCATACCAGGTGATATCATCATTGGTGAGAGACATGAGTCTCTGAGACCACCGTAGACATCCCTTGTTCTCCTGGAAGGCAACTGTCTGAGGCAAGTGCGAAATAAACCACTTGTACAGCAGGGGTAAACAGCAGACAATGACTCCTCCATTCTTCATATTCCTCAAATGCATAGAGACATATGCATCACCCAACAAGGTCGGAACTGGATTAAGAACTGAAAAAATCCTAATGGCATTCATGTCGACGAACTTGTCAAAGTTGGGAAACAGCACCAATCCATAGATGAGCAGTACGAATAGAGCCTCAAAGGCATCCTCACTCATGGCCTTCCCATAAAAGGTAGCTTGGGCAATGAGGAACTCGGAAGGAAAACCCTGAATTCCGCCTTTGGTAGTCAGATTAGCTCTAATCAGATCTTCATCTATATGCAACAGACTGGAAAGCTCTCGAGCAGATGGAATACTCTCTAAGCCACTGAACGGCACTTGATCCAAAATAGGAATCCCAATAAGGTGAGAGTATTCTTCCAAAGTCGGCAACAACTGGAAGTCCGGAAATAAGAAGCAATGATAGAGCGGATCATAGAACTGAGCAAGAGTGCTCATCAATCCTTCATCCACCTGAGTAGTCAGCAACGGCAGAAGCTTCCCATATCGAGCTTTGAAACCCAAGGGATCTAATACATACGATGTCAGATTCCTTAACTCTTTTACGTCGGGCTGCTTAAAGCTGTACTTCTTTGTATGCCTCTTTGGTCTTTCCATGTCTGAAAATTTTGCAAATAACCCTTTAAGTTCCTTGAAAATTTTCTCTTTTTGATGACATGAATGCGGATGAATGCGTGAATGTATGAATGCAACAAACACACTCAAGGATCAATCAAAGCACACCAAACAAAGGTCGTGGGAAAGCTCTATGTATCCCTAATATCAATCATCCATTTTGGTGGATTTAGGTTTTCACCTTATCGACACCCAAGTTCCATTGATATTAACGGTACATGAACCGGTTCAAACATTCCTAATATCAACCAGCCGCTTTGATGGATCTTAGGTTTTACACCTGATCCGGGATCCATTGATATTAACAATGTTTGAACGACTCAACCACGAATCACGGGTTTGTTGAGAGTCACGAGCATGGAGTCTCGGTTAAGAACCACCCAAAGGGAGTGTACTAGGGTTTAAACCTGCCAGACATGTTCTATCAGAGGTTCCCATAATCATCGTTCCATCTTTCGAATATTTTCGGAGGAACGAATACTCGTATTCCAAGAATATTCTCAAGAGAAACTCTTATGAGTGTAGTATCGCGTAACAATCGTATCAGAACTGACATCTGAACGACCTCCGCACTACGGTCCTAAAAATAGGCCAAGATGGGTTTGGTAAACTAAGGTCCTTGGCTTCTGCGGAACATGATTGAAAGAATAATGCCTAACCACAAATAACTTGTGTGACATTATTAGTTCAACATGACCTCCACCAAGTGAACGGACTCGCAAGTCAACTGGCTAAGGACTACTCCACACCAGTCGACAAGACTATGCCATTCTCCTATCCTAGAGAGCACTCGAGTTCGGGTATAGAACTCATCTCACAGATCACCAAAGCAAACAGCAAATGTATATCAAGCAATTCACACATTACAATCAATACATTCATCCCAAATTGTACAAAAAATATGTCAGATAAAGAATAACAATATAGCACAACAAGGGTGAAAAGTAGGCAATACCACCAGGGATTCTGGTGAGATTCCCCAGCAGAGTCGCCACTTTTCTGTAGCGGTGTATTCGTCGCTATATGATCTATCGATTAAATCATAAGCTAAGAGATACATTCAAATTTCGAGTCGCCACCGCACTTTTATTTATCCAAAGGATTGGCTAAAAAGCGAACAAAAGCCTAAGAAGTTTTACACGTAGAAAACTAATAAAAAGATCAGAGAATCTGGGTAAGGGGTAAATTACGCAATGGGAAGGTGTTAGGCACCCACTACGTCCTAGGTACTCCTAGGGAGCCCTTTTCACACTTGTTATGCAAAAATTATTATTTATTATGACATAAAGATTGTGCAAACATGATTGGGATGATGAGAAAAGAATATACATTTTATTGGGTTATTGGGTTCGAACGGATGAACCCGTTGCCTACGTACCTTCCATCAAAGGTAAGGATCAGAACGCCGTAGTTCGGCTAAAAGATTTCCAAAAGTGGGTTAGGTTCAATTTTAAACACAAACCCTAGGTCTTACGTTATCCACGGGAGAAAACTCAACCTTATACAAACAACAACGTCCACCATGTGAGAACAGCTTCAACTTGCCAGGGAGGGGTTAACCCTATAATAGGCAAGGAAGGCTTACAATTCAATCACTAAAGACAAAAGGTGAGATTAACATCAACCACTAAGATAAATCAAACCTATAGCTCATGTATGAAAACATTAACAATGGACAAAGCCAAAACAATTGAATGAGTGGAGTTACTGATTATGATTATGAAAATAGAAGTCAAAGTATGATTAAGATTAATTCAAATAAGTATTATGAAAATGAAGTTTGAAAAAAGTCAAGGACTTGAGTCCAGGTTTTTAGTTAGAAAACATGAAAATGTTTGCACAACACTTATGTCAAATTCTAAAAGATAAAGTGTGAAAAGTCTAGGACATAATGAATGATGAATGGATGAAGGATGGATAGTAAAACTTCTTAGAAAGTTCACTTCTTGAAATCATATAGCAGATGATTCAAGTGTGTCCTTTGGAATAGCAATTAATAATAGCAAACAAGCAAAGCAAGCAAAAGCGGATATCGGATGCCAATCAATGGTCTTATACCAATCTCCTAAAACAAAACGGGATATCAGAGGCCACTCAATGGTCTTACACTAATCTCCACGGGCAAAGAAATAACAAGCGGATACCGGATACCAATAAATGGATTTACACCAGTCTCCTAAAACAAAACAGGATATCAGATGCCACT
Organism: Lathyrus oleraceus; assembly: GCF_024323335.1. NCBI lineage: Eukaryota > Viridiplantae > Streptophyta > Magnoliopsida > Fabales > Fabaceae > Lathyrus > Lathyrus oleraceus. The sequence continues at coordinate 76,492,601 of NC_066579.1, read as the reverse complement.
CAATGGTCTTACACTAATCTCCTCAAAAGGAAACGAAGATGAAACATGGAAGTCAACTGCCAATCTATCTGGACTTAGGTCAACTTCACAGTATGCTCACAGGAAATCCAATGCCACATCACAGGGACTTACAATGGATCCTCACATACAAGAACAAAAGCAACAATATGATCACAGGTATGCAAATGCCAACTTACAGGGACTTATAATTGCAACCTCTCATACAAACAGATGAACAAACTATGATCACAGGAAAGCAGATGCCAACTTACAGGGACTTATAACTGCAACCTCACATACAAATCAAACAGATCAAATTATGATCACAGGATAACAGATGCCAACTTACAGGGACTTATAACTGTATCCTCACATACAAACAGATAAACAAACTATGATCACAGGAAAGCAGATGCCAACTTACAGGGACTTATAACTGCAACCTCACATACAAATCAAACAGATCAAATTATGATCACAGGATAACAGATGCCAACTTACAGGGACTTATAACTGTATCCTCACATACAAACAGATAAACAGAAGATATGAGTGACCAATGAGGTCTTACGCTCTATCCTTCCATGTCATGGGAGCAATGGCCAAAAGAGATGGACTTACAATTGTCCTCAATGGGCAAACAAAAATGATAACATCACAAAACAAATGAGATGATCATGCACTAATGGCAACTGATGATGATGATAAATGCATAACATACAAGCAGACAAGTGCATATGAAGCAATCAATCAATCAATGAATATCAAACAGCACACTCTATAGCCAAACAATGGGGGGCTCACACAAGAGGGTTTGACTTTAAAAGTCCACTGTAATGGGTGAAGGTCGCTCTTAACCTGGCCATTGAGGGGCTCAGGTGAAGCAGATGAAAAGGAGATGAGGAGTATGCCTCATTGCTTCTATCCCTGATCAGGGAGAGCATTAAAGAAAGTGTGGGAGTTCAGAAAGTAGGAACTCTCTCCACATTATTGACTCGATTAGATCTTGGGTTTTTATCTCATTGCTTCAACCAGGTACTGGGAGCAAAGAGAGGACACACTGAATAGTGGGGGATAGATTGCTTATCCCTACCTTCCACCAATTGCCTTACTTGAAGGACTTTTCCTGCTTGGGACAAAATATAAACAAACACAGGCATTGCCTCTTAAGGAGGACTTCAGACAGTTTGCCCGGTCAAATAACAGACCGGGTCTCCAGACTACATGAAGAAGAAGTATTTATACCTCAAAGCAAATGCTAAAAAGCAAAGCAAGCAAGTTCAGAGAACTTAAGCAACTAAAGTACCTGCAAAAGTCAAACTCATTAGTAAACAAGTCAACAGTCACAACCAAAAGGAAATAACCCAATAGTCACACAGAAGGACCAATTGTGCAAGGCACAAAGACTCAAGCATATGAGTCACCTACAAAACAAATGTTAGTACATGGTAAACAACTCAATCAAAATTGAAAGGTCTTTGGGGTATTGTAGCTCAACCTGAAACAGATAAACTCAACATAAGCTTAGAAGACCACTAGGACTAGCCTAGGGTCAAAGATGAAAGAAAAAGGTCAAGGCAGCAAGCAATATTCAATCAAAGTCAAACTCAATCATGTAGGAATCAAACACAATTGGATTCAAACTTATATCATGCATCATTGTCATTTCATAAGCCAAAGAAGTCAAAACATGGCAACAGAAGCATACAAAAGTCAACAGCAAAGACTTCATTCAAAAGTCAACTCAAACAATCTCAAAAATCATGAAATAAATCACACTCAATCCTAACATCTAACATGGTATACATGTCAAATTTCATGGCATTTGGATGAGAGGAAGGCAGTCAAATAAAATCATGAAGTCAAATCAAATTCAAGCAAGCATGGTGAAAGTCAACAAGCATAGGTCAACTTCAAAAAATCATATCAATTTGAAAACAGAAGAGAAATGAATGAGATTAACACCAATGGAAAGCTTGAGATGTCTAGTTATCACATATGAAATTTCATGGTCATACAATAAGATTTGAGAATTGCACAAAAGATTTGGCAAGGCATAGCACAAAAAGTCAACAAATGACCAAGCATGGAAGAAAATTCTCAATCAAATGGAAAACAGAAAGATTAATTCCAAGAAAATTCATACATGAACTAGACATACAAAGAATGGTTCATGCAAAATTTCAAGTGATTTGGATAAGGGGAAGCATGTGAACAAAAATTGGGAAAATGCATGATCATGGTATGACACCAAATGTAACACATAACTTCAAAAAATCATAACTCTCAATCCACAAATGATAAATGCACAAACTCTATATGGAAATGAAGATCAATGTGTCTAGTTTTACCACAAAAAATTTCAAAGGCATTGGATGCAATATGACAATTTCACAATTGAAATGGCACAATGTATCATTTTGGCATACATGTGAAGAAAATAATTATCATTAAAAATCCAGCCAATGGAAAAATAATTAAAATTCACCATAAAATAGAGGACACATTCATGAGTTTAATGCAAAAAATCTCACAATTTTTGGAGTTAAAATGAATTAAAAGTGAATTGTGGAAATTGAGTGATATTTGAAGCAAAAATGAACAAATGAGCATGGCAATGGTCAACATAAGAGTCAACGAATGGCAGTCTGGTAATTTGGCAACTCACTAATTGAAACGCACAGCATAAGGCAAAGGTGATGAAATGTTGTGATTGGTTAGCTGGCAATGAAACAGTACCCACGCAGGAAATTCCATCAAAACAACCAATTGTGTTTCAAGACCAAAACCCTTAGGGTTTATAGGGTTTATGCAGCATGGCTCATGGTATTTTCAAGCATCCACATAACCCTCGACCAACATACAACAGCAGGACATCCAACATTCAACAATGTTCATCAAAAAAAAAAAAAAAAAAAACAACAGCATGGCATTAGTAGCTTCATCAATCGATCAAAAATAACAAGTGAACAGCAACATGTAACAGCACACAAGTCAAGCATCCATGACCAACACAATCAGACATCAATCTTGTGGATTTTCTGGAACAGAGCTAGGACAGCAAAATGCATTCATCATCATGCAGTATTCGACCAAACAAAGCAAAACAAACAACAACACATAGCAGCATAGCATTTACGCATCATTCCCAAGCTCAATATCAATTGAAATTCGAACAAACCAACAACTAACATGGCAATGGCAACAACAGCAGCAAACAACAATGGTAATGATAGAGGGCTATCCACACAATCATGACATAAGCGACAAAACCAACACACTCATGGACTCAGGTTCTGGGCTCTTATGCAAGGTTCATGAATCAACAAGCAAACAATTAATTTCAATAAAGTCCAACAACAGCACATAAACAGCAGGGCATTTTATGTAATCCACAACCAAAAATTCAACCAAGCCTCATGTAACAGCAGCAGTATTTTAGCAGTAACATTATGTGTTCAACATCAATGTTCATCATCAAACCAGTCCAAACAAACAACATAACAGAAGCAACATCCTCTTCATGTTCATCATCAAATAAGCAGCAGCATGTAAAACATTGATCATACAACAAACCAACATTCATGACCAAACACAACAAATACCAACATGTGGATTTTATGAGCAATGTTCAGGAAATTCCAAACAGCAGCATTGGCATATTCAGCATCCACATGAACAACCACATTAACACATAACCATGGCCATGAAGCATCATTAATCAATCAGCAAAACACACATAACTATGGGAATTTTCTGGACAAAAAAAAATACAGTTGCAAAACAAAAGCAAGCATCATCACCTGACAGGTTTCGAACAAAACACATAACAGCAGGGCATATGTACCTATGTAACATCATGGCACCAATACACAAAACATAAACCAAGTGGATTTCTAGGAAAGTTTGAAACAGCAGCAGAGCATATCCATCATCAACATGTAATCAAACAAAACAAACAACAGCCAATGTTCATGCAGCATTAAGGTGGTAACAAGGTTAATCATGACATGAACAACAAGGCAAACACAAGCAGGAAAAGTTATGGGCATAGTTTGGTTGTAGCAGCATGGTTTAGCAGTATGGTTCATCAATCGTCCAAACAAATTTAAACAATAAACACACAACAGTACAGCATGGTCCTTTAAGCAATTATCATGAACAAAACTCGGCCAAGCATAGCATAATTATGGACAAAGTGTTTGGTTTAAATAAAAGCAGCATTCATCATTCTTCATCAACAGATCAAACAACACAAAACAATAGCATATAGCAGCACAGCCTTTGGCAATGTGTAGCAGCAGGCGCTCAACAGCATACCACATGGTCTCATGTAAATTTTCTAAGCATGCTCAAAACAGCAGCAAGGCATGTTCATCATCATCATGTAAACAAAACAACAGTACATAGCAGCATATTCATCATCAATTTGCATTCAAAAACCAATCATGAACAACAGCATACATCATACTCATGAGATTTCTTGGCAGCTCGAAAACAGCTAAACAGCAGGGATAAACATCATGGTATCACCAACATTAAACAACATGATTCGACCACATCACCCAACAGCATAGCCTTGACAAATCAATGAGGGTTTAAAAAATGCAGCATGGTTTTCATGGTGATGCTCACACAGCCAACAAACAACAGCATTCAGCATAAATCAAATGGTTTTTTGGGCAATGGTCAGGTTGCAAACAGCAGGAAAACTTCTGGAAATTAATCTTGGAGTTCTCAAAACAACACAGCAGCAACAACAGTACATAACAGAACCAACATAACAGCAGCAGGGCAATGCATAGCAGTGGTATGTCAAATTCAATAGCAGACCAAACACAGTGTAATAGCATAGCCATGAAATCAATCACATAATCCCAAGCAATAACATCAGCCAAACTAGTGCATACATGAAGTCATGATTTATGGAAAGGACCAAGGTTTCAACTACAGCAGCATTGGGATTTCACATGGCAACAGCATTCAAACTCATCATTAACTCGACAAACCCATAAACAGCACCAAGAAAACAACATGGCAATAATAATGCTCTTCAATGCAAACATGTTATACACAACAAGACCAAGACAAACATGAGAGATTTCTAGGCAAAGTGTTTGGTTTAAATACAACAGCATATGCTCAACATCAATGTGTAACTTGAAATTTCAAAATGTGTAGAAATCCAAATCAAGTAAGCCCATAGCATCAGCACATATCAAACAACAAGAATGCATCATCAAAGTTCATTAAATCTATTCCAGCAAGGCAAATCGTGCAAAAGTTCATTTGTACACAAAAAGGAAAATTCGGATTTCTCCCACATGAGACCACCATTTTGAATGAAATAAAATGCATGGAAACTAGCATACAAAGACCTACACAACACATGGCATGGATTGGAGCAAGAAGGTAGTGGAAAACTTACTTGTTTTTGAAGCAAGTTGATAGAACAGTGGTTATTTGATGGTAGTTGCCCAAACAGTTGAAGATTCCAGCTCTAAATGATGGATGATGAAGTTGTTTCAGCTCAAGCTTGCTCGGAATTCTTCAAAACTCTATCTGCCATGGCTGGTTCTTTGAAGAAAGCAGAACAAAAGAAATGGTTCCAGCTAGGATTTACTGCTTGAATAAGCCTACCAATATTGTCTAGATGATGGAAACATGAAGAAAGCTCGAGGGTTTTGAGAGTCTTGGCAGAAAATCCAAAATCGAGCCAGATGCCAAATGAGAGGAAAAAGTATTTTCTGTTATGTGGCTGCTGCAAAACTTGGTCTCTAGGGTTTATTCTGTCAGCAAAAATGCTTTTATATGCCTGTTTTGAGCTGGTTTAAGGGATGCTTAATCCTACTTATGTTAAAACAACCAAAAGCACATTTTGCTAATTGTGGAACAAGTGGAAAATGGGGTGTGTTTGTCTGCTTGAGTGGGCTTGGACAGACTGCAAATGACCAAACAAAATGCTGTTTGTGGTCTGCTGCAGCATGCTGTACCTTGCTTTGCTCATGTACTTCTATTTGCAACAATGCCAAATTTGCATTTTGATTCAAAATGATGATGGAATGATGGTATGATGATGGTTTTGGGATTGGAACAAGTCACAAATGTGATATGGAACATTTCCCAATTGACCAAATCAAGAAAAAGTCAAAAACTCAAAAAGTCAAAGTTTGGTCAAACTTTGAATTTAAATGCAAAAGGTCCAAAAATGCCATTTTGATTGGCAAGGTTTTAGGTCATGAAATTTATATTTTTGGAAAGAGGATGAAAAATGTGGTTTGTAGGAAAAAACCCCACCAAATTTGGCCTTATGGTTTGAGAGATATGGCCTGTTGAAGTTCAAAAATTGGTGAAAATGATTTGATCATATCTTGACAACCATACATGGGATTTGAGAGTTCTTGGACTTTTTGAAAATGGGAGAACAAGATCTTCAACTTTCATGTTGGGCAAAAATTCATTTGAAGCTTGTATCATGATGTAAGTTTAAGATCAAGAAGTTTCCATTTTTGGCAGTTGAAATTACAGGTCCACTTTCTATTTCTGGAAAATTTCTGATTTGACTTGATTTTCTTCCATGATGAGGTTTGACATGATAGATGAGGCTTATACAAGCATGAATGAGCTCCTTCAAATCAATTCTATCCATCCAATCTCTGGTTAAATCAACAGTTGACCAAGTTTGACTTTTCTAGGGTTTTGGACTGATTGAACTTCTTCTGATGATTTCCAAACCCTAATTCCTTGAGACCTTGACTTCAAATGATGTCTCAAGTTGTATGAACCTTTGATTAATGATCATGGTGTCCAAATTCTGCAAGAATGGCCACCATCCATTGCTTTGACTGATCAATGACTGTCTTTGACCTAATTGCTGATGATTACTTCAACTGCACGCAACAAGGTTAGACTGACAATATTTTTGTACTTTTTGAATGATAAACATATGAAAGCAAAGATATACAAATGCAAAGTATGCTTGGTGATCAAGAAACAAACCCACAAGGCAATCTATCCACTAAGAGGAAAGCAAAGGCATGCATTGATCCTTGAGGTTATGATATGAATGATATGAGCCATGAGGGATCTTAGGGCCCAAAATTGGGGTCTTACAATTAGTGAGAGACATAAGTCTCTGATACCACCGTAGACATTTCTTGTTCTCCAAAAAAGCAGGCGCCTCAGGCAAGTGCAAAATAAACCACTTGTATAAAAGAGGAACACATCACACAATAGTCCCACCACCTCTAAAATTCCTTAAATACAAAGAGAAATACATGTCACCCAACATAGTAGGAACATGATTCCCAATCAAGAAGATTCTAATGGTATTAACATCAACAAAACCGTCAATGTTAGGTAACAGAGCTAGACCATAGATGAGCAATACAAAGATGGATTCAAAAACATCCATACTACCGTCTTGAGCAAAGAGAGTTGCTTTACCAATGAGGAACTCATAAGTCAACTCAAGAATACCTCCTTTCTTCACCAAATGGGCATCAATCTCAGATTTCTTCAGATGAAGAGCTTCAACTATAATATGAGATCTGGGATTCTCCTCCAATCCACTAAAAGGTACCTTGTCAGATACATGTATCCCCAAGAGATGGGCATACTCCTCTAACGTAGGCACAAGCTGATAATCAGGAAAAATGAAGCACCGATAGAGATGATCATAGAATTGAACCAAAACACTCTGAAGTCCTTCAACTACATCAGCGGATAATACAAACAAAAGCTTCCCATGACGTTGCTTGAAGTCCAAGGGATCTAATACAAAGGATGAAAACTTCCTTAGCACTTCCAAATCAGGACATCTGAAACTGTACTTCTTAGTGTTCCTTCTTCCATAATCCATGGTCTGAAAATATTTGCAAACAAGACCTCAGTTTCCTTGAAATTTATTTTTCTATGATGAATGTTATGATGCGCATGTATGTATGAATGCAACAATCACAAATAAAGGATCACACACAAGGTAAGCACAAACAAATGTCAAGGGATGGATCAAGTTATCATCAAGATCAATCATCCTCTTTGGTGGATTATGGTTTTCACCTTATCAACACCCAAGTTCCATTGATATTGATGAGACTTGATTGGATCAACCGAGAATCAAAGGGTTTTTTGTGAGTCACGAGCATGGAGTCAGGTTAAGAACCATCCCAAAGGAGTGTACTAAGGATAAAAACCTGTAGATCATGTTCTAAAAAGTACCCAGAGTCTTGATCCCATCTATCGGATATTACATGTTAGGATGACTAACTTATCAACCCATAATATTCTCAAGAGACCCTCGTCTGAGTGTAGTATCACGTAACAACTATTATCAGGTCTACACCTGAACAGTCTCCACACTACGTCCTAAATAGGCCAAGTTGGGTTAAATGTTCTACGGTCCTCAACTTCTCAGACCCCACATCAGAGAAAGTGATGCCTATCCACAAATAACTTGTGTGACGTCAATAACTCCAAAAGGGTCTCCACTGAGTAGATGGGTCTCAAGCCAACTTGTTAAGGACTACTCCACACAAGTTGAACATGACTATACCATCCTCTTATCTTAATTGCACTCAAGTTCTGGTTAGAACTTATCTGACCACACAGAGATTACCAAACACAACAGACAGATTATATCACAGAAACAAATATACAAATATATACACATAAAAAAGTCGGCTAAACCCACTGAGGACTACTCCCCAGCAGAGTCGCCACTTATTTTCTATAGCGGTAAATTCATGACCATCAAGCTATGGATAAGCTTAACATCAATAAAACCAGAGTCGCCACCGCACTCTTATTGTTTCTAAAGGAAAAGGGAAAAGTACGAACAAAATCCAAAGATAGGAAGTTTTCAAATCAAGACTAATAAAATATCAGAGATCACAGGTAAGGGGGTTGGTTACACGGAGGGAAGGTGTTAGCACCCAAAGTGTCATAGGTACTCTTAGGGAGCCTTTTTTTATGTGTGCATATTTGTTTGGTATAAAAGATGTTTGAGAAAATCGAGGGTGCGGATGAAAAAAGAATTCATTGATTATATTTTTGTGTTTGACAAGACCTTCGGACTTATGCCTACGTACCAACATAAAAATAAGGGATGAAAACCTCGTAGTTCATGGTAAAAATTTCAAATAGGTTGGTGAATTGCTTTTAACAAAAGGTTAATAAGAAAAGGCACAAAGGGCCAAAAGTTTGAATGAAGATTTTAGTTCTTTTTGTCTTTTGAAATTTTAAGTCAATATGACTAAGTTTATTTACAAATTTTTTATTTAAGAAAGAGTTTGAAAATTCAGTGGCATAAGGCCAAGGTTTCGAATTATTAAAACAAAGTCTAAGTTTGAAATTATAAGCAAAGAAGGTTTTTGAAAAGAGGGAGATATTTTGAAATTTAAGAAATGGGAAGAGATGAAGAGGCTATCATAAGCATAAATTTAAATGTTAAGAGTTGACAAGATCTAACCAATGGGATGAAATCCAATTGACAAGAATGTCATATAGAAACCCATTTTCCTTTGGACTTTAATCAAGCAATAACCAATAAGCAATGAGCGATATCCAGACTTCATGAAGATCAAGGCATCAGATAGCGATAGCCACATCCAAGCAAGCAACTCCAATAGCTAGCAGTCTTCATTGTCTTCCAATGTATCAGATGAAATATTCCTTGATCAACTCAAAGCAAAGCCTCAAACACAAGATCAAAATACCAATTAAGCATAAAGACAGAGTAGCATATGAATCCAAGAAATTCTCAAGGCTTGTATCAGATGAAGGCTCAGTTTATAATAACTCAGTCTCAGAATGTTGGCATTGACCAAGTCCTTTTTGCACAAGGAATGTTGCCTAATCCTAAGTCCAAAATTTCAGATCAAGTTCAACAGTCCACCAGATGTTTTTTTAGGGTTTTTGTTGTTATTAGGTATTTAAGATCCTAAGACCACAAACAAAACCAAAACACGCAAACAATATATACAAACACAAGATATGGCTCAAATGAGCAAAGTGAAAATGACATAAACATAAGTAAGTTATATGAAAATGTAAATGGAAATGAATGATAAATAACTGAAATTTAAATTACATAAAGTAAATGACTTGAAAGTAAAGTAATAGTAACAAGAGTTAGTCAAATGTTAGTCAAAAGTTAGTCAGGTGTTAGTGGTGATTTTTAATTGATTAAGTCATTCTTTGGAGAACACTCAACCATTCATTCACAAGTATTGATCCTTAAACCAAGACATCTTCCATGAGAAGGGCTCCAACTTGGATAAATCAACAAATATGCCACTAGCTCCCATGAAAGAAAAAAAGGTCAAGTCTCCACACAATGCCATGAGGAATGGGAGACTTACAATCTCACTTACTAGAATTCTATGCCTTGAGGGTCAAATTTAGCTCTATGTTAAGCAATCATAATTGGACTTATATAGAAGTCACAACTATCTGAGGCCAGGAAATAAAAATTTAGGTGTTAATGCATGTTAGAGATTTGGTATGAATAACCAAACTCCTAAAACATGCCACACACTAAAGGAAAAGATCAAGAGGGAGGGACCTATCTCAGTCATACTTGTATTGATTCATCTGACACAAGGTTATTGATGAATCAATTAGCCTTTATATATTAGAGATTTCATTGGTAAAATGAGGGAATGGGAAAGAATAAGGATGAAGATGAAGAGGGAGGGGAAGATAGAAACACAAATTCATCATGGGAGAACTTTCATCAAATCAAAACCATTCATTCATTTTGGGAGATGAAATGTACATTTCATCAATCCCCTAAATCCAATGGTTTTGATCCAAAAAAGTCAAATCAACTTTGACCAAGGCCAAAACAGAAAGTCAAACATCACAAGACCATAAAAATGGCTCACAAATATTTTTAAATATTTAATCAATTTAAAATGAATTAAAATACATTTTAACTTGGTCAAAACCTAAAATCCCTTCAAAACATCAAATAAATGGCCAAGGGATTTATCCTAGGTCAAACAAGGTCAAAGGACGTTAGACAAAAAAATTCATGATTTTTAAAAAAGTCATAAGTATTTTTAAACAATTAAAAATATACACAAAAACATTTAATTCAAGAAAAATATCAAAATTAATCCAAAAAATAATTTTAATTCAGAATATGGAAGAGAAAAATATTTAAAGATTTTTGGTGAAAGTCCCATATTTTTTGGATTAAAATTGAAATTTCTATGAATTAAATAAAATAAGTAGATTAAATGAAAAATCAGAAAATACAAAAAAAGAAACAATGGCCATCAGATCTCCCTCATTAATTAAGGTGATAGATCTGATGGCCAAGCGCGCGCGTTCCATGGTAAACCTGATTCAATGCATCACACGCGTGGTAATCATAACCAAGGGCCAAGATTAAAACATTTCAAATGGATCAAAAGGTTGAGAGAGTGCCAACGCACCACCGGAGCCCTAGCTCCGGTCTTCTTCTTCGGTGGACCACACCGAACTGGTCCACCATAAACCTTCACTAAAATGAAAAACAAGGACAAGGTTTTAAAAAAAAAATGCCCAGGAGCTCGAATCTGGCCTCAATGTTTTCCAATTCCAAGTATATTGAAAGATACAGGGATTTGAATTTTGAGGATCATGAACTGAGTTGCTTCGATTTGACCTAAAAGTAACTCAATCTTGTTGCCTACATTGGTAGGACTTCATCCAACCAAAAATCAAAGAGAATGGTGAAGAATTGAGAGAGAATCTAAGAGAGAAAGTTTCTGAAAAATCACCTTCGAGTAGCTTGAATCTTGCTTGAACTTGCTTCCAATTGGCTCTGGCTCGACTCTAGAAGCTTGCAGGAATTGTAATGGATCAAAGAGAGCCTTGGATTCTTGGAGTTTCAATCTCAAAACAGAAGGAGATTTGAAACTCGATTTCAAGTGAAATCTTCAAGTTTATCCTTTGATGGAGGTCAGGGAGGAAATGGTTGAAAGCTTGTGCAAGCAGGGATCTCCATTCTGATCACAATGGCCATGTTTATAGTGTATCAAGTTGCTTTTCACACACTTTGGAAATTTGCCAATATTAGGTACTTTGGTGCATGGATGCATGGGCAATGATTTAGGCCTAAGGAATGATGCAATCCAACTCCAATTCACGGACATTGAGTACTGAAACCATAACATGTAAGCATGCAATAAGAAATGGTTATTCGAATTTAAAATTTACCAAAACAAACATATGAAAGGAACCATGCCCAAGCCCCTCAATCTTGGTCCAAATGAGGTGATTTTGGACTTTTTAGAAAGGTGAAATCAAGGGGAACAACTTTCATGTAGAATACTTTCCCAGTTGAAGCTTGTATCATGATGAATTTTGAGGTGGAAATTTGGCAAATCAAACATAATTGAAATTTTTCTAAGTGCCAAGTCAAATGTTCACTTTTTCCACCTTGAATAACTTTTGCTATGAGCTTCAAATGGAAAACGTTCCTTCATCAAAGTTGTATCTCTTTCAAACTTATTTAGTTTGGTCATAAATTTGACCTCATTTGGATTTGTCATGAAGGAGTTATGCATTTTAGAAGTTGAGGAAAATTGCTTGTTCAATGGTAATGTCCCATGATGACCTATAATGTTTCTTCTTGGAAAATGCCCTTGCAAGTTGAATTTGAAGTTTATAAAAGAAACAAAGTTGGAGAAGGCATATTGAATTTGATCATGAAACTTGGATTACCTTCATCTCATAAAAATTGAACAAGTTATGGTCCTTGGACGTTGACCTCCTAACTAGGGCGCAAACAAAATGACCTATAATCTTTCACCATAAAAAATGACTTTCCAAGCAAAACTTGATCTTGACCTAAACATTAAAGTTGTTTTTAATGTCATAAGGAGTAACGTTTATCTTGGAATCATTTCCATATGACAATTAGTATAGGAGATAGGGTCTAGGGAACCCCATTTTTGACTAGTTGACTTTCTCTGGTCAACCACCATGAACCAACTTGCAAACTTGAAGTTATCTTGATCTTTTGGACTAATGGAGGATCATATGTGTATAATATAATGTATAATGAAGTATCCCTTGAAATATTTGATAAAATGGTAAAGAAACTTGTTGAGGAAGTGACACAAGATACCAAGATGAATTAGGGCTTCCAAGGCAAACAAGCTTCAAACTCTTGAGGAATTCTTAATAAAAATGATAAATTAAGATCATGGGGATCCATATATGATATCTAGAAGAAATGTGAACCATATCTTGATTGATCTCCTTGCATTGAGGGTCTGAAACCCTAGTTGTGAACTTGATGAGGCATTGGTGGATGCACACACTACCAACAAAAGAAACAAAGCTATACATAGACATATTTTTTGTATTTTGGTTTGTAGATAATGAAAAACAAAGTATGATATAATCAAATGTGTTTGGTGATCTCTCCTAATGAAAACCCAATGAATGAGGGGTAAGGAGGATTCCAAGGTGTGATCCCAAATCCAATGCAAATGATGAGATAACATGAGGGATCTTAGGGTCAAAATTGGGGTCTTACAGCAACCCATGGATCCTTCGAGCACAGTAAAATACATGAAGAGAGGCTTCCCTGGAATGGGTGGAATCAAGATAGGAGGTTCTTGTAGATAACATTTAATCTTCTCAAAATCTTGCTGGTGTCGCATCGCGCGAAAAGAAAGAAACAACAGAGCCGCCACCGTGCGTTATTTATCCCAGAAGAGGGAAAGGAAACGCTCGAAGTAAACCTAGGAAAGAACATGGTCTCGCGACCAAAGAGTATGGGTTCGGGAGTCGGTTATGCGAAGGGAAGGTATTAGCACCCCTACGCATCCGTAGTACTCTACGGGATCCACGCACACTAGAAAGGAAAATTGGTTGCTAAACACTGCTCAAACACGCACACATACTGGCTGAAAGGGACAAAAGAGGCTGACTGAAACTGAACTCGGCAGGATGTCGCATCCTGGGCCTACTTAGTCTATCAGGTATAGACATCAGAGTCCAAGTAGTTCGGACTGGGAAACGACACATGCTCGCTAGGATGTCGCATCCTATGCATACGTATCTTCTCGGACGAGAGAAGAATCAGAGCATTCGTAGCTCGGCTGACACGCACACAAACAAACAAGACACAGGCAAACGTGGAGCCCGAATGCCAATCATTGGACTTACATCAGCATCCGAACCAAAACGCACTCAAGAAGGCAAACGTGGAGCCTGAATGCCAATCACTGGACTTACATCAGCATCCGAACCAAAACACACACAAGGGTGGTTAAGACACAAAGGTGGAAAAAGAAAAAGGGGGCCCGGAGAGATCAGCTCAATCTCCTGCCTACATACTTCATCTGGTATGAAGATCAGGGCGATGTAGTTCCCCTACGCAGGGATAAAGGACTAGCCTAACCAGATAACAGAGGGAGACACAACTAGGGAGACTACGACTCGAGCCTAGATGTTGTCATGCAAAATCAACCCTAAGTTATGGTTTCTAGCTAAATGGCACAAGGGCCAACCTATCCTAAGCATGGCTCACACAGGAAGCAAGCCACACACACTTAACTTGCACAGGAAGCAAGCCAAGCAAAACCTAACTTGCACAGGAAGCAAGTCTAAACTAATCCTAACTTGCACAGGAAGCAAGTCAAATAATCCTGACTTGCACAGGAAGCAAGTCAAATAATCCTACAAGCACAGATAGCACACACTATACACAAGCAAGTGGCTCAAACAAGGGTTAGGTTTTAGTCGAGGGGTCATATCAACCTCAACAAACAAACCTCTGGAACTGGGTGAATGTGCTCTTAACCTTGCCATTGAGGGGCTAAGGTGAAGCAGATGAAAGGTGAGTGAAGGTAAGACTTCACAGCTCTTATCCCTGGCCTGGGAGAGCTCAAGACAAGAATGTGTGGGTTCAGAAAGTGGGAACCCTTCTACACATTTAAAACTGATTCAACTGTACAATTGTACAAGATCTTGGGTTTGTATCTGCAATGCATCAACACAGTGGTGTGAGCAAAGCAGATGACACACTGAATAGTGGGGGATAGATTGCATATCCCTACCTTCCACCAATTGCCTCTTCACTTAGGAGGTCTTTGACTCTATGCAAGGACAAAATTAAACATCCACAAACATTGCCTCTTAAGGAGGACTTCAGACAGTTGCCTGGCCAAGTAACAGGCCAGGTCTTCCAGACTACATGAAATAAAAGAGACATACCTCAGTGCAAATTGCTTATACAAGCAAAGCAAAGCAAAAAGTTCACAAGGAACTAAGCAACTAAAGCACCTATTTTTGAAGGGCAGTTGTGTACAGATGCTTTTTGATGGTTTTGAAGTGAAACAATTGTCCTAGAGCCTTCTTGATGATGAATGGTGAAGGTTGTTTGACTTGTGGAGGCTTGAGATGGAGTTCAATGCTTGGCTGTCATGGATGATGCAAGGTTGAAGACAGTGGAGGAAAGGCTTCTACAGGTGGAGAAATGTGGTTCCAAAGAGTTCATGATGTTGCCTTGATGATGAGTCAACCAAAGCCAGGCTTGGTTATGTGGAGTTTTTTGACAGACTTTTCTCAAATGCCAAAGCAAAATGAATGAAATCTTTAGGATGAGTGATTTTCTGCTGCAATGTTTTGATTGTGGCTGCAATTTAGTGGTTCAACATGAGAAAGATGGTGATGAGCAATGGCCAAGGTTTAGTTCATTGAGAGTGTTTTGGACCTTTTGTAAAAATATGAAAAGTGCAGTTTTTTAGGATGAGTGAAGCCAAGGTTTTTTTGTGTGTCATGAGGCTGCTATGATGGTTTGGTCATGACAGAAAAGTGATGAGGAGGTATTGTGTTAGGCAAGGCAGGTTCAGTTCATCATGAGCTTTGGTCAGATTTCTAAAAATGCAAGAGAAGAAGCTTGAGAGAAATGAGTGTGAGCAAGGGTTTCTGCTGTTGGAACTTACTTAGTGGTTAGGTCATGCTTTTCACTTTGGAATTTTGGACAGAAAAATGGAGAAATGCCAAAAGCTAAAATGAAAGCAGTTTTTTAGGATTGGTGAGTTAAGCCAGGCAGGTTCAGTTCTTCTTGAGTTTTGGACAGAAGAAAAAAAATAAAAAAAATCAAGTAACAGGGTTGGTCTTAATCAATGAGGTTTGTTGGTCTGCTATTGGTTTTACTGTCCTCAATATGACAGAAAATACACCCCTAAAATCTGCTGTTGAGTGTTGCTTTAGTGGCAAGGTACTGTCTTGGAACTGTGGAGTTTGACAGAAAATTTGAAATGCCAAAGCAAGGTGGATAAGATCATTTTCTGCTGCAGTGTGTTTGGTCTGTTCTACTGGTTTTTATGACAGGAAAAGGAGGTGTATATCCTGCTGTTAGAAGTTGCCTATTGTTCAAGACAGAATTTGCAATTTTTTCAAATGCCAAATGAAGGAATCATCTTTTTGCTGTTGGAAAGTTGCTTTCATTTTAAACAGGATCTTGCAATCTTTTGAGAAGGAAGAAAAATGCCAAGTGAGAGAGTCAAGATTTGTGTGGTTAGAGGCTGCTAGTAGCATTTCCAAATGATGAATAGGTGTACTGTTATGCAAAGCCAAGCCCAGTTCATCAGGAGTTTTTTGGCAGACCTCTCAAAGGCAACAGCAAGGTGTCCTTTCTTTTGAGAGTGAACCATGCTTCTTCTACTGTCAAATGGTTTTGGTCTGCTACTAGGGGATGGCCATGACAGAAAATGATGATGATTTTGCTGTCATGGTACAAAGCATGGCTTAAACATGTGGGATATGGTTATTGTACTTTTGCCAATGTTCAAGTAAGCTAGCAAGGCCTTTGTTTTGCTGTTGGTTAGGCTGCATAATGAAGCTTCAAACTGACAGAGAAATGATGCACAATGCTGCTAGAAGTACCAAGCATGGCAAGGTTCATGGGAGTATGGAGTAGCATAGTGTAACTTGTACTTTTCTTCCAATTCAAGCAACCAAGTATGGATTCACATGTACTGCATAAAATGAGCTTGCAAACACATTCTAAATGATATTCCTGAGCTGTTCCAATTGGCCAAATGGTAGAAAAAGGTTTATATCAAAAAGTCAAACATTGGTCAAACTTGCATTTAAATGAAATAGGTCAAAAAATGCCATTTTGATTGGTGAAGTTTTGGCTCATGAAATTTATATTTTTGGAAAGAGGGGATCAAATGTGACTTGTAGGAAAAAACCCCACCAAAATTGGCCAAACGGTTTGAGAGATATGGCCTTTTGAAGTTCAAGATTTTCTGAAATCGATTCGATCATAATTTGCCAACCACACATGGGAATTGAGAGTTCTTGGACTTTTTGGAAATGGGAGAACACGATCTTCAACTTTCATGTTGGGCAAAAATTCATTTGAGGCTTGTTTCAGTTACAGGCCCAGTTTCCATTTTTGGAAATTTCTGATCTGGCTTCAAATTCTTCCATGATGGTGTTTGACATGATATATGAGGACTATTTGGCCATGAATAAGATCTCTCAAACCAAATCCAATCATCAAATCCCTGATTAAATGGACAGTTGACCAACAGTTGACTTTTAGGGTTTCTGTCTGATTGTGCGTTGACTGAGGACTTCCAAACCCTAATTCCTTGAGAACTTGACTTCAAATGATGTCCCAAGTTGTATGAACTCTCGATTATTGATCATGGTGCCCAAATTCCACAAGAACGGCCACCATCCACTGCTTTGACTGACTGTTGACTGTCTTTGACTTCCTGTGTATGAACTGATGACCTCTGAGCCTTCAACCCTTGACTTGAACACTTCAAATAGACCTCCAAGTCATGTGAACTTGTTGGACAAACCCTAGGGCCTTGGCTCCTTGAGAATTGTGCTTGCTTGCTTGTCTGACTGATCTCCTGATCAGTTTGACCTAATTCCTTGATTGGCTTGCACTTGAGGCAAAAGAGGCAATGCAATGCTATGCAATGGACCATGATATGCTATGACCTAATATGAAAATGTATGTACAATGATAGGTGCAAATTTGAGGTGCTACAGCTGCCCCTATTCAATCAGCTGGGAACCCGAATGGATGAGAGCAACGGCTGTCAGACTTTCAGGGTAAACAGGGATTGAATACCAAGAACCGTATAAATTTGCACCAACTGGATATGATACAAAAAGAACCACGTCATTTACCGATGACGCCTGCAATTGACAACTTCAGAAAGGCGAAAACCATTTACCGATGGTTAGAACTTGATATTTACCAATATCAACTTCAGCCAGACCATTTACCGATGGCTGCTGGGAAACAGATTTTGATGTAGAAAGGAAGCAAGACCATTTACTGATGGTGGCTTCAAAGAAACTTGACATTTACCGATGTCAACTTAGCAAGACCATTTACCGATGGCTGCTGCAACTGGGAATTCGATATTTACCGATATCGAAGAAAACTGGGCCATTTACCGATGGCGTCTCCACTTGGGGAGGGACAAAATCTTTGTGGTGTAATCAGACAAGACGTTTACCGACGACTTCTGAGGATTTTGATTTCATCAACAAGAAAAACAAAGTATAACCAGACATTTACCGATGACTGGGATGAGACTTGATGTTTACCAATATCAAAAGAAGTGACCAGACATTTACCGATGACTGGGATGAGACTCGATGTTTACCGACATCGAAAGATGATGTTTACCGACATCAAAAGAATGACCAGACATTTACCGATGACTGGGAATGAGAAACTAATTGGGGAGATACAAACAAATATTCGCAACTGGAAACCAGATAGGACATTTACAGATGACTCTACTGGGGATTTCTAGCTGGGAATTATCAGACATTTACCGATGACTGAGGAAAAACTCGATGTTTACCGACATCGAAAGATGATGTTTACCGACAAAAAAATGACCAGACATTTACCGATGACTGGAGTGAGACTCGATGTTTACAGACATCGAAAAATGATGTTTACCGACATCAAAAATGACCAGACATTTACCGATGACTGGGGAGGATACCCGATGTTTACAGACACCGAAACAATGGTGTTTACCGACACCAAAAAATGATGACCAGACATTTACTGATGACTGGAGAGACTCGATGCTTACAGACACCGAAACAATGGTGTTTACCGACATCAAAAATGACCAGACATTTACCGATGACTGGGGTGGATACCCGATGTTTACAGACACCGAAACAATGGTGTTTACCGACACCAAAAAATGATGACCAGACATTTACTGATGACTGGAGAGACTCGATGCTTACAGACACCGAAACAATGGTGTTTACCGACACCAAAAATGATGACCAGACATTTACTGATGACTGGAGAAAAGACTCGATGTTTACAGACACCGAAACAATGGTGTTTACCGACACCAAAAATGATGAAACACACGTGGGTGCTGGCATGACACTTACTAGTATCACAAAGAACGACATCTCAGATATGTCAAGGCAAGGTTGACCACTTGCTGGGGGTCTCACTGGGGAGAAACAAACTTTCTGTCACCATCGGGTGAGGTAAGAAACCTTTGTGGGGATATCAATCCTGAATGCTGTCAAGAGCAACTGTAGCAGACTTGGTGCTGACATTGAATGAAATGATCCGCCTCTGCCGGGGATACAGTCTGGTGAGGTTAACACATGAATGCATATGTTTGAATTTTTTCTATGGCGTAATGCTCCATATTGAATGGGAATGCTACGCAATTTGAGGATGCAATGATTACTACATGCAAAATGCAAATGATGAAATACTCTGGCCGGGGAGCCAAAATGATCAGATACTCTGACTCTGTGGGGAGACTCCTTTTGGGGAAATACTCTGCGGGGAACTCTGCTTCGGGAATGGTAAAGCGACTTCACACTCATGTTGAAGAATAGCACTACTGCTGGGGAAGGGTAAACTCCGCTGGGGATATCCTTCAGCCCACAGATAGAATAAATGTTGGAGATAAAATTCAATGAAACTGCCTCACTCGGGGAGGAAATCGGCAAATACAGGCCTGCTGGGGATAGGCAATCCTTAGATCTGTTGGGGAATAGAAAGCGCTATCCACAGACGTCTCCGCAGGGGAACATAGCTCTGATAGCTTCCAAACTTGCTTGGGGAAAATATCTGCTGAGGAAACGTCCTCGCAGATGCCAATCTGAAAAACAGCACAACAAAATGCCCCCAGGGGATACATGGACAAGATACGCTCAAGTGTCCTCAACATTCAAAATGATTTTCAAATGTTTCATCTTTCTGCAAATTATTGTGTAGCCTTCATGTTCTTATATGCAATGCTTATCAAAAATTCGGACATTTTTGCAAACAAAACAGTAAAAATAAAAACGAAAGAGCTATTTATCTGAATAACGACTTTTATTGATTGAAAATGTGCCTGAAGAGGCAAATACATCGGGAAGCAATTCCTAGAAAGAGGTAATTGCGCACAAAAGGAAAAAATCTATCCTAATGGCAACGTGAACACGGCATCCACTATTTCCAAATTCTGTTATAACTCACAGATCATCAGTTTTCCTCCCAACTCCTTGCTTTCTGAGAAGAATGACTGGACGGATTACCTCTTTCGAGATGGCAGACGACAAAGCTCGATGAAGTACAGACAACTCAGACTGTAGTCTTCGCTTTAATCCCTAATTTTTGCCTGGATCGCCCTTTCGGGTTTTCAATCCACCGGGATACCCATTTTTGCCTAAGCCGCCCTTGCGGGTTTTCGACTTACCGGGTGTACACATTTTTTTTCATTTTATCCCTAATTTTTGCCCGAACCTTTTCTTTCTGTTTTTTGGTTCGCCGGGATGCCCATTTTTTGCCTGGACTCTTTTTCTTTTTGTCCAGCGGGTCAATTTATGCGAAGTATTTTTTGACTACATCTGAGTTGACAGGAGACGGAAAATCTTCCCCATCCATAGTTGTAAGCATCAAGGCCCCACCGGAGAAAACCTTCTTCACAACATACGGACCTTCATAATTAGGAGTCCATTTGCCCCTGTTATCTGTACCGGGAGGGAGGATCCTCTTCAAAACTAGATCACCTATCTGATAGCTTCGAGGACGCACTTTCTGATCAAAGGCTCGTTTCATCCTTCTCTGATACAACTGTCCATGACATACAGCTGCTAACCGTCTCTCCTCGATAAGGCTCAACTCGTTAAACCTTGTTCGGATCCACTCGGCTTCGTCCAGCTTGACATCCAATAAAACTCTCAGAGAAGGAATCTCCACTTCAACAGGTAGGACAGCTTCCATACCATACACAAGGGAGAAAGGGGTTGCCCCGGTCGACGTACGTACTGAGGTACGGTACCCATGCAAAGCGAAAGGCAGCATCTCATGCCAATCCTTGTACGTAACGACCATCTTCTGCACAATCTTCTTGATATTCTTGTTTGCCGCTTCTACAGCACCATTCATCTTCGGTCTGTAAGGAGAAGAATTGTGATGTTCAATCTTGAAATCTTTACAAAGCTCTTTCATCATTTTGTTGTTGAGATTCGAACCATTGTCAGTGATGATTCTCTCAGGAACTCCATAACGACATATGATTTCTTTCTTGATGAACCGGGTAACCACTTGTTTGGTAACGTTAGCATAGGAAGCTGCTTCCACCCACTTGGTGAAATAGTCAATCGCAACCAAGATGAAGCGATGTCCATTCGAAGCAGTAGGCTCAATCTTCCCAATCATATCAATGCCCCACATGGCAAACGGCCAAGGCGAATTCATGATATTCAGAGGGTTTGGTGGTACATGCACCTTATCAGCATAGATTTGACACTTATGGCACTTCCGAGCATACTTGAAACAATCGGATTCCATAGTCATCCAGTAATAACCCGCTCTCAACAATTTCTTAGCCATTGCATGTCCGCCGGCATGAGTACCGAAGGAACCTTCATGAACTTCTTGCATTAACATGTCCGCCTCGGGTCTATCCACGCATCTGAGTAAGACCATGTCAAAGTTTCTCTTATACAACACATCATCCTGATTCAAATAGAAGCTTCCAGCTAGCCTCCTCAGGGTTTTCTTGTCATTCTTCGACGCACCTTCAGGATACTCCTGAGTCTTGAGGAAATTCTTGATGTCATAATACCACGGCTTCTCATCAGTCACAACAGTCTCGGCTGCGAACACATACGCAGGCCTCTCGAGTCGATTCACCGCAACATGTGGCACATGATTCCACCAATGAACTTTGATCATAGACGACAAAGTTGCCAAAGCATCAGCCATTTGATTCTCATCCCGGGGGACATGATACAACTTCACCTTCTTGAAGAACGTCAGTATTCTTCTGGTATAATCTCTATACGGAATCAAATGCGGCTGGTTCGTATTCCAATCTCCATTGACTTGATTGACTACTAAAGCGGAATCTCCAAATATATCAAGAGTTTTGATCCTCAGATCAATGGCTTCTTCTATCCCCATGATACAAGCCTCATACTCAGCTTCATTGTTGGTGACGTCAAACGTCAATCTGGCAGAAAAAGGTATATGAGCACCTTTAGGATTGATCAGCACTGCCCCAACACCGTTACCATTCATATTCACAGCCCCATCAAACATCAGTGTCCATTTGTCATCCGGGTCCGGTCCTTCCTCGACAAGAGGCTCTTCGCAATCTTTCATCTTAAGATACATGATGTCTTCGTCAGGGAATTCAAACATCATAGGCTGATAATCTTCAATCGGTTGTTCGGCGAGATAGTCTGACAGAATACTACCTTTGATGGCCTTTTGTGACGTGTACTGAATGTCATATTCTGTTAGAATCATCTGCCAACGGGCAACACGTCCGGTGAGAGCTGGTTTCTCAAAGATGTATTTCACTGGATCCATCTTAGAAATCAATAAGGTAGTATGGTTCAACATATACTGTCTTAGTCGGCGAGCAGCCCAGGCCAAAGCACAGCAAGTTTTCTCGAGCAGTGAATATCTTGTTTCACAGTCGGTAAACTTTTTGCTAAGGTAGTATATGGCATGCTCTTTTCGACCAGACTCGTCATGCTGTCCCAATACACACCCCATCGAGTTCTCCGTCACTGACAGGTACATTATCAGAGGTCTCCCTGGAACTGGAGGTATAAGGATTGGAGGTTGCTATAAATACTCTTTTATCTTGTCAAAAGCTTTCTGACAGTCGTCATTCCACTTGATCGCTTGATCCTTTCTGAGCAGTTTGAAAATTGGTTCACATGTAGCAGTTAGATGAGATATGAACCTTGCAATGTAGTTCAACCTCCCTAAAAACCCACGGACTTGCTTCTCCGTTTTCGGTTCAGGCATCTCTTGAATAGCTTTGACTTTTGCTGGATCAACCTCAATCCCTTTCTCACTGACAATGAAGCCTAAAAGCTTCCCTGATCTCACCCCAAACGTACACTTGTTCGGATTCAACCTCAGCTTGAACTTTCTCAACCGGTCAAACAGCTTCTGCAAATTAACCAAGTGTTCCTCTTTTGTCTGCGACTTCGCAATCATATCATCTACGTACACTTCAATCTCTTTGTGCATCATGTCATGAAAGAGAGTCGTCATTGCCCTCTGATAGGTAGCACCAGCATTCTTCAGCCCAAATGGCATCACCTTATAGCAGAACGTGCCCCAAGGTGTAATGAATGTCGTCTTTTCCATGTCCTCTGGCGCCATCTTGATCTGATTGTATCCGGAGAAACCATCCATGAAAGAGAATACCGAGGATTGAGCCGTATTATCAACCAATACATCAATGTGAGGTAATGGGAAATCATCTTTCGGACTCGCTCTATTCAAATCCCGGTAATCGACACACATTCTGACTTTGCCATCCTTCTTCGGCACAGGAACGATGTTGGCCACCCATGGGGGATAACTTGTAACAGCCAAAAAACCTGCATCCCACAGCTTCTGAACCTCTTCCTTGATCTTAGTTGCCATGTCAGGACTCGTTCTACGAAGCTTCTGCTTGACCGAAGGACATCCTTCTCTAAGAGGTAATCGGTGCATCACAATATCTGTATCCAAACCAGGCATATCTTGATACGACCAGGCGAATACCTCCACATATTCTCTCAGCATTTCAATCAGCCTCCTCTTGACAGAGTCCTCTAAAGCAGCCCCAATCTTGATTTCTCTTTTGGCGTCCTCAGTACCCAAATTAATAGTTTCCAACTCCTCCTGATGAGGTTGGATGACCCTTTCCTCCTGCTTCAGCAATCTGGCCAATTCTGCAGGGAGTTCACAGTCTTCCTCACTCTCCTCTTCAGCTTGGTAGATGGGATTGTCGAAATCATACTGAGCCATAACAGAACTGTTCATAGTGAATGCCATAAGATCGCTTTCTGTCAGAAGAGTAACTTGAACCACTTCTTCAGCCGTCCAGTTGTTGATAGACCCCCCTGGTGCACACGGGCGAACCCAGTTGTCCAAATCACAATCACTGTCACAATCTTCACTACCGGTTGCGGAGACGTCGCCATGATTCATCAGCCCAGCGCTGGTAAAGGTACTCGGACCCGCTTGACCATTCTGCTCTGCTCGGAGAGGCTCATAACCAACACCAAATTTGTCTTCTTTAACCGGCAAATCCACCATCTTGCCCCAGCCTTCAGCTTTGCCAGAATCCACAACCTCCTTAGCCTGCTTGTAAGAAGTGATTGAAACACCTGGCTTCCTCTGCTCAGCGTATGCCACTTTCTCAAGAGCCACAGTCTCAAACGCTTGACATAAGGTTTCGTGGATCTCGCCATCCACCTCAACGTATTTGAACGAGGATAGATGACTCACCAGAATCTCTTCCTCACCGCACACAGTCACAATCTGACCGTTCCAGACATACTTGAGCTTTTGATGGAGAGTCGACGAGACTGCCCCTGCTGCATGAATCCATGGACGCCCCAATAGACAACTATAGGCGGGCTGGATGTCCATAACATAGAAGATGATATCGAATACCTCAGGACCTATCTTCACAGGCAAGGTAACTTCCCCACACACAGAACGTTTGGATCCGTCGAAAGCACGAACGATCAGGTCACTGGGATTAAGCACAAACCCTTCCACGTCAATCTTCTTCAGAATCTGCTTAGGCAGCACATTCAGCGATGACCCGGTGTCTACCAATACGTGAGACAACACTGCCCCCTTGCACTCCATGGTGATGTGCAAGGCTTTGTTATGGTTCCGCCCTTCAGGCGGTAAGTCCAAGTTGGTGAATCCTACACCATGCCTGGTGCTCACATTGGCCATCACACCCTCCAGTTGATTGACAGAAATCTCTTGAGGCACGTAAGCCAGATTCAACATCTTCAGCAAGGCATTACGGTGTGCCTCAGAGCACAACAACAGTGAAAGTATAGAAATCTTGGACGGAGTTTGATTCAACTGGTCTACAATCTTGTAGTCACTTTTCTTGATTATCTTCATAAACTCCTCCACGTCTTTCTCAAATGACCCCTCAGGCGCTTCCTTCTGGACAGGCTCTTCCTCAACCACAGCTTGCTTACCCTTTGCTTTGGCGAGAGCTTCAGCATTATTGTCCCTCAAAGGCTGCGGTGCGAACAGACGACCGCTTCTGGTAAAACCTCCTGGACCCCCTACATTATCCACAGCCGGACCAGCAGTTGCAGGAACTCTATTCGGTAAACCAATTGTCACTGGAGTTTGATTCACTGGTCTCGTCTGACTTTCAGCCCTTCTGTAACTGCGGTGAGCATTATCGTACTTCCACGGCACGGCTCTACTACTCTCAACATCCCTTCTTCCAGACGCAACGGTAGTAGTTGGAACACTGATGGTTACAGGCACGGGAATGGTAACTGGGGTACCATTTGCTGCAGGTGCACTGACGACCCTTGGTCCACGTTCTTCAGACGGTTTAAAGTAAATGGTGATAGTTGACGCTGTTCCACGATCCTTTACAGCCCTACTGAATTGCAAACAACCTTCATCCATCATACCCTGGATACCTGCCCTTAACTGGTCGCAACCATTCTCAGATTCTGCACAGCCCAAACAACCTTCATCACAGCCCGAGTAGATACCCCCATTCAGCAGACGGCACTTCACAACTAGCAGAGAAGTCTGAACATCATCAACATTAACAACCAGATCTTCAGCTTCTTTCCCTTCAATATTGTTCACTCTATGCCCACCATGCTGAGGCATAGGGTTGTTTACGACGTTAGGCACTGGAGCGAAGTTGATCGCCTTGGCATCAATCAAATCTTGGACCTTGTGCTGGAGAGCCCGACACTTCTCAGTATGATGCCCTGGTGCCCCAGAGTGAAAGTCACATCTAACATTAGCATCATAGCCAGGAGGCAGCACTGTCGGAGTAGCCATCGTACGCAGCTCTACAAACCCTAACCGGAGTAGCTCGGGTAATAACTCTGCGTAAGACATAGGCAGAGGATCAAATCTTCTATCAGCCTGTAATTTCTGCCTAGGCTGGAAAGGACGTTGCTGTTGTTGTTGTTGTGGTTGTTGAACTCTTTGTTGTTGTTGCTGACGAGGTTGAGGTGTCGGAATGGTTACTGCAGCAGCTTGACGGTATTCACTTCTATTCTGATCTCTGCGGTGTTGAACAGCATTAGTTTCACCCTCTCTTCGACGAGGTGCCCCAACAAACGGCTTCCTAGAAGAAGAGGAACCAGCATCTTGAATCTTCCCAGTTTTGATCAGGCTCTCAATCCTCTCTCCACAAATGACAACATCAGAAAAACTACCGAATGGGCAGCTCCCCATCCGGTCCATAAACACACCTTGAAGAGTACCGATGAACATATCTGTCAACTCCCTCTCCAGCATAGGGGGTTGAACTCTAGCAGCCAGTTCACGCCACCTCTGGGCATACTCCTTGAAGCTTTCATTGGATTTCTGACAAAGACTCTGCAGCTGAGTCCGGCTCGGTGCCATGTCCATGTTATGCTTATATTGCCTCAAGAAGGCCTCACCCAGATCTCTCCAGCATCGGATCGAATCTCTCTTCAATTCCATGTACCAGTCCAAAGAAGCCCCAGATAGACTATCTTGGAAAAAGTACATCCACATCTTTTCATCATCGGTATACGCAGAGATCTTTCGATAATAAGCCTGCACATGGGTGCGAGGGCAAGAAGTACCGTTGTGAGGGATTCTCAAACCTTCAACCAATCCCATATTAGTAACATCAAAACCGAGAGAATTCTGACTTTCCATAGCACGGATCTTCTCAGCAAGAGCTTCAACTTTACGGTCTCTCTCGTTAACCCTTCCCAGAACGTCTTCGTCTTCACTGAGCAGAGAGAACATATCCTCTTGTCTGTCAATAATCGGAACAGGATTACGGGTCGGGGCACGGACTACTCTGGCATTAGCGGCATCTGGAACAATAGGTTGACCGTTGATTCGAATACCCCCCAACTCATCACCTACAGCATAGTTGTTGACGGGTACAGCAGCAGCGACATTGTTATCATTGACCGGGCCTCCCTCTGGCGGAGCATGGTTGATCGGTGGATTTGCAGCCTCTTGTCTCTGAACCATAGCTCGAAGTTCTTCTTGACCTTGCGCAACCCCTTGCATCATATTCATAAACTGGGCCATGCTAGCCTTCATCTCAGCCAACTCAGCTTGAAATTGATCCATACTTCTCTGTTGATTCAGTCTTGTTGAGTAGCGGTGCGGACGTTGATCAGCTATCCTGCCTAAAACAGGAACCAGAGTGAGAAGTCACGACCAAGAACACCTGTTATGCAAAATGATATGAGTATGATGCTAATGATGCGTATGATGCACATGATATGCTCATTCCTCAGGCATTCAAAGAGCCTGACCCATCCTGAAAAGATGGCAACCTGCAGCAACAAGAGAACAAACAGATACAAGGAAATGCTGACATCCTTATATATACATAAGGGTAAAAAGGCATACAACCAATGTCAACAGAATATCTGAATAAACAACGTACAAAGAAAAAGAATCCCATCCAACAAGCCTGGAGGTGATTCTCAACAAAAAGATCCAAGAGATGGCTTACACGCAAATGAATCCCATCCAACAAGCCTGGAGGTGATTCTCAACAAAATACAATCAGAGATACAAACTAAGACAGACGGTCTTCCGGAATGAGGGTCTTCAGGTAATGGCACTGGTCTATCAACAGTGAGCATTCTGAACAATCTGGTAAAGGAGTGATCTTCTCCTTCAATTGTCTTCTCAGCTCTACCACTTCTCCTCCAAGACGGTTCTCTGATGCCTGTCTCAAATCTACTTCCTTCTTCAACTGGATGTCTTTATCTCTGAGTTGCTTCTCCAAGTCTCTGATCTTCTTCTGATAACTGGCCTCAACCCTCTGCAGTCTCAAGCACTCCCTATGTTCTGCATCTAACATGCTCTCCATCTCCTCGTAGGATCTCTTCTTGCTTCTCAGTCTGCTAGCATCTTCTTCTCGCACTCCTCTGAGTTGATGAGCCAAGTTCAACTTATCAGCTTTGGCTTTGTACAGCTCCATCTGGGTATCTTGCTCCTTCTCTCTCAAACGGCGATTCTCCATCAAGGCTTGCTTGTAGCGCTCCGCAGGCACACTCTCAGCAAGGATCAAAGGTGGTTGCTCGTGCAACGGCTCCATCCTATCATAGGGTAACAACAAAGTTTCTACTCTCTTCTTGACCCAATCAGTGTAATCGGGCATAGCAACGGCAAACTTCTTCCCTAAGACAGATCCATCCTTCACACCAATAGACTTCCAAGCTCTCCCTATCTGCTCCAATCTAGCCGGGTCACTCTGCTTCTCAAAATACACACTTTCAGCTACCTCAGCCTCAAATGGTCTTCCCTTCATCACAAACCCCAACTGGCGAAGAGAAAGAACCGGGTTGTAATTGATGCAACCCCTAGTCCCTACGAGTGGTACATTACGGAATCTTCCACAGCTCATAATGACGTTACGTACATCCATCCGGTAAGATTGCCACCTGATATCGTAGGAGGTAAGAGACATAACCCTCTGAGTCCATTTATGCGTGCTCTGAGCATCCACAAAAGGTCCACTGACTGGCAGAAGAGACAAGAACCATCTGAGCAAAAGCGGGAGACAACACCTGATAGCCCCACCCTTACCATGCCTACTGTGAATAGCATAGTAAGTGTCAGCTAAAAGAGTAGGAACCGGATTTCCTCCAATGAAAATACTGACTGCAGCATAGTCAACAAAATTTGGCATACTCGGAAACAAGACGATCCCATATATCATGATGGCCAACTGAGCATGAAAGGCTTCCCAACTCCCCTTCTCTGCTTCTTCTCTAGCTACCCTCAACAGAAACTTCAAAGGCAATCCTACAACATCCCCACTGGACTTCCAACTATCACTGACTTCCTTGATTCCCAAGTGGAGAGCTCTGGCAACAACTCTGAAATCAACCTCCTTGGGCACATCCAAGAAAGGAACCTGATGCTGGATAGGAACACCCAACAGAATAGAGTACTCCTCGAGAGTAGGCGCCAACTGATAATCTTGAAAGGTGAAACAATGAAGCTCTGGGTCGTAGAACTGTAGAAGAGTCTGCAACGGCACCGGATCGACTACCATCTTCAACAGTGTCAGAATATCTCCATACTGGTCAACAAACCCCTTCTGGTTACCACTGGTCATAAGGTTACTTAACTCAATCAGAGACGTCAAAGGTTCACGGTGAAAGCTGTAGGAACAAGTCTTCCGCTTCAACTCTGGGACTGTTGCCATCTCTATCAGTGAACAAGCTCTGGAATGTACCTGAGAAATGATATGCATGCAGGGATTAGTTTTTTTTTTTCTTCCCCCCCTTTTTTTTTTTTTTTTTGTAATGCGTTTCTTTTGAAAAATAAAAATGCTATGATGCACATGATGCAGACTGGACTGGCTGGTTGATTGTGCAATCTCTGATCCCTAGGTCGAAGCTTCAGTCAAAACCAAAACATAAATCCAACTTAAGGTCAACCGAGAACTGTTATCTGAACTAGAGTCACCAACAGAACCAAGTCACCAACAGAACCGAGTCACCAACAGAACCGAGTCACCAACGGTACCTGTAATGAAATAACCCTTCCCTACTCACGGGTGTAGTCTAGGCCAGGGTAAGGTCGAGAGAAACGCAGCATAAATAACCTTTCGCAGAACATCATCATATACACACCCAAAGTATGTAACGATAATGCCCCACCAGGGTCTGAACTGCTCGTGATATCAATGTTCCGCTAAGTGGCGCCATACCACCTGCTTCCCATGAATCACTCTATTCCTAATCATCCTAGATTTTCACTCATGGTCTGGGTATTGGACCTTTTACCTCATAGAACTCCCACCCCCAACAGAGAGAAACAGACAACCAGCCAGGTGAACAGATGAATATGAATGCAAACATAATGACAAACATAAATGCAAACAATAGACAATGAATGCAAACAGTAAATAATGAATGCAATAAATAAACACAGCACAAAGCAACCAAAACCCTAACCTAGAGAGCGCTAGGAGAGACTCGCTCAGGGAAGATGGACCAGCATAGGTCAACTTCTCTAGTCCCCAGCAGAGTCGCCAGCTGTCGCATCGCGCGAAAAACCGGCGGGAAAAGAAAGAAACAACAGAGCCGCCACCGTGCGTTATTTATCCCAGAAGAGGGAAAGGAAACGCTCGAAGTAAACCTAGGAAAGAACATGGTCTCGCGACCAAAGAGTATGGGTTCGGGAGTCGGTTATGCGAAGGGAAGGTATTAGCACCCCTACGCATCCGTAGTACTCTACGGGATCCACGCACACTAGAAAGGAAAATTGGTTGCTAAACACTGCTCAAACACGCACACATACTGGCTGAAAGGGACAAAAGAGGCTGACTGAAACTGAACTCGGCAGGATGTCGCATCCTGGGCCTACTTAGTCTATCAGGTATAGACATCAGAGTCCAAGTAGTTCGGACTGGGAAACGACACATGCTCGCTAGGATGTCGCATCCTATGCATACGTATCTTCTCGGACGAGAGAAGAATCAGAGCATTCGTAGCTCGGCTGACACGCACACAAACAAACAAGACACAGGCAAACATGGAGCCCGAATGCCAATCATTGGACTTACATCAGCATCCGAACCAAAACGCACTCAAGAAGGCAAACGTGGAGCCTGAATGCCAATCACTGGACTTACATCAGCATCCGAACCAAAACACACACAAGGGTGGTTAAGACACAAAGGTGGAAAAAGAAAAAGGGGGCCCGGAGAGATCAGCTCAATCTCCTGCCTACATACTTCATCTGGTATGAAGATCAGGGCGATGTAGTTCCCCTACGCAGGGATAAAGGACTAGCCTAACCAGATAACAGAGGGAGACACAACTAGGGAGACTATGACTCGAGCCTAGATGTTGTCATGCAAAATCAACCCTAAGTTATGGTTTCTAGCTAAATGGCACAAGGGCCAACCTATCCTAAGCATGGCTCACACAGGAAGCAAGCCACACACACTTAACTTGCACAGGAAGCAAGCCAAGCAAAACCTAACTTGCATAGGAAGCAAGTCTAAACTAATCCTAACTTGCACAGGAAGCAAGTCAAATAATCCTGACTTGCACAGGAAGCAAGTCAAATAATCCTACAAGCACAGATAGCACAAACTATACACAAGCAAGTGGCTCAAACAAGGGTTAGGTTTTAGTCGAGGGGTCATATCAACCTCAACAAACAAACCTCTGGAACTGGGTGAATGTGCTCTTAACCTTGCCATTGAGGGGCTAAGGTGAAGCAGATGAAAGGTGAGTGAAGGTAAGACTTCACAGCTCTTATCCCTGGCCTGGGAGAGCTCAAGACAAGAATTTGTGGGTTCAGAAAGTGGGAACCCTTCTACACATTTAAAACTGACTCAACTGTACAATTGTACAAGATCTTGGGTTTGTATCTGCAATGCATCAACACAGTGGTGTGAGCAAAGCAGATGACACACTGAATAGTGGGGGATAGATTGCATATCCCTACCTTCCACCAATTGCCTCTTCACTTAGGAGGTCTTTGACTCTATGCAAGGACAAAATTAAACATCCACAAACATTGCCTCTTAAGGAGGACTTCAGACAGTTGCCTGGCCAAGTAACAGGCCAGGTCTTCCAGACTACATGAAATAAAAGAGACATACCTCAGTGCAAATTGCTTATACAAGCAAAGCAAAGCAAAAAGTTCACAAGGAACTAAGCAACTAAAGCACCTATTTTTGAAGGGCAGTTGTGTACAGATGCTTTTTGATGGTTTTGAAGTGAAACAATTGTCCTAGAGCCTTCTTGATGATGAATGGTGAAGGTTGTTTGACTTGTGGAGGCTTGAGATGGAGTTCAATGCTTGGCTGTCATGGATGATGCAAGGTTGAAGACAGTGGAGGAAAGGCTTCTACAGGTGGAGAAATGTGGTTCCAAAGAGTTCATGATGTTGCCTTGATGATGAGTCAACCAAAGCCAGGCTTGGTTATGTGGAGTTTTTTGACAGACTTTTCTCAAATGCCAAAGCAAAATGAATGAAATCTTTAGGATGAGTGATTTTCTGCTGCAATGTTTTGATTGTGGCTGCAATTTAGTGGTTCAACATGAGAAAGATGGTGATGAGCAATGGCCAAGGTTTAGTTCATTGAGAGTGTTTTGGACCTTTTGTAAAAATATGAAAAGTGCAGTTTTTTAGGATGAGTGAAGCCAAGGTTTTTTTGTGTGTCATGAGGCTGCTATGATGGTTTGGTCATGACAGAAAAGTGATGAGGAGGTATTGTGTTAGGCAAGGCAGGTTCAGTTCATCATGAGCTTTGGTCAGATTTCTAAAAATGCAAGAGAAGAAGCTTGAGAGAAATGAGTGTGAGCAAGGGTTTCTGCTGTTGGAACTTACTTAGTGGTTAGGTCATGCTTTTCACTTTGGAATTTTGGACAGAAAAATGGAGAAATGCCAAAAGCTAAAATGAAAGCAGTTTTTTAGGATTGGTGAGTTAAGCCAGGCAGGTTCAGTTCTTCTTGAGTTTTGGACAGAAGAAAAAAAATAAAAAAAAATCAAGTAACAGGGTTGGTCTTAATTAATGAGGTTTGTTGGTCTGCTATTGGTTTTACTGTCCTCAATATGACAGAAAATACACCCCTAAAATCTGCTGTTGAGTGTTGCTTTAGTGGCAAGGTACTGTCTTGGAACTGTGGAGTTTGACAGAAAATTTGAAATGCCAAAGCAAGGTGGATAAGATCATTTTCTGCTGCAGTGTGTTTGGTCTGTTCTACTGGTTTTTATGACAGGAAAAGGAGGTGTATATCCTGCTGTTAGAAGTTGCCTATTGTTCAAGACTGAATTTGCAATTTTTTCAAATGCCAAATGAAGGAATCATCTTTTTGCTGTTGGAAAGTTGCTTTCATTTTAAACAGGATCTTGGAATCTTTTGAGAAGGAAGAAAAATGCCAAGTGAGAGAGTCAGGATTCGTGTGGTTAGAGGCTGCTAGTAGCATTTCCAAATGATGAATAGGTGTACTGTTATGCAAAGCCAAGCCCAGTTCATCAGGAGTTTTTTGGCAGACCTCTCAAAGGCAACAGCAAGGTGTCCTTTCTTTTGAGATTGAACCATGCTTCTTCTACTGTCAAATGGTTTTGGTCTGCTACTAGGGGATGGCCATGACAGAAAATGATGATGATTTTGCTGTCATGGTACAAAGCATGGCTTAAACATGTGGGATATGGTTGTTGTACTTTTGCCAATGTTCAAGTAAGCTAGCAAGGCCTTTGTTTTGCTGTTGGTTAGGCTGCATAATGAAGCTTCAAACTGACAGAGAAATGATGCACAATGCTGCTAGAAGTACCAAGCATGGCAAGGTTCATGGGAGTATGGAGTAGCATAGTGTAACTTGTACTTTTCTTCCAATTCAAGCAACCAAGTATGGATTCACATGTACTGCATAAAATGAGCTTGCAAACACATTCTAAATGATATTCCTGAGCTGTTCCAATTGGCCAAATGGTAGAAAAAGGTTTATATCAAAAAGTCAAACATTGGTCAAACTTGCATTTAAATGAAATAGGTCAAAAAATGCCATTTTGATTGGTGAAGTTTTGGCTCATGAAATTTATATTTTTGGAAAGAGGGGATCAAATGTGACTTGTGGGAAAAAACCCCACCAAAATTGGCCAAACGGTTTGAGAGATATGGCCTTTTGAAGTTCAAGATTTTCTGAAATCGATTCGATCATAATTTGCCAACCACACATGGGAATTGAGAGTTCTTGGACTTTTTGGAAATGGGAGAACAAGATCTTCAACTTTCATGTTGGGCAAAAATTCATTTGAGGCTTGTATCATGATGTAAGTTTGAGGATCAAGACTTTCCATTTATGGCAGGTTTCAGTTACAGACCCAGTTTCCATTTTTGGAAATTTCTGATCTGGCTTCAAATTCTTCCATGATGGTGTTTGACATGATATATGAGGACTATTTGGCCATGAATAAGATCTCTCAAACCAAATCCAATCATCAAATCCCTGATTAAATGGACAGTTGACCAACAGTTGACTTTTAGGGTTTCTGTCTGATTGTGCGTTGACTGAGGACTTCCAAACCCTAATTCCTTGAGAACTTGACTTCAAATGATGTCCCAAGTTGTATGAACTCTCGATTATTGATCATGGTGCCCAAATTCCACAAGAACGGCCACCATCCACTGCTTTGACTGACTGTTGACTGTCTTTGACTTCCTGTGTATGAACTGATGACCTCTGAGCCTTCAACCCTTGACTTGAACACTTCAAATAGACCTCCAAGTCATGTGAACTTGTTGGACAAACCCTAGGGCCTTGGCTCCTTGAGAATTGTGCTTGCTTGCTTGTCTGACTGATCTCCTGATCAGTTTGACCTAATTCCTTGATTGGCTTGCACTTGAGGCAAAAGAGGCAATGCAATGCTATGCAATGGACCATGATATGCTATGACCTAATATGAAAATGTATGTACAATGATAGGTGCAAATTTGAGGTGCTACAGCTGGCAATCAGAATTCCATTCAATTGCTTGATCCTTTCGGAGAAATTTGAATATATGCTCACATGTAGCAGTCATGTTGGAAATAAACTTGAAAATGTAGTTCAATCTTACAAGAAAACCTCTAACTTGCTTATTAGTTTGTGGAACTGTAATTTCTTGTATCGCTCTGACCTTGTCTGGATCTACTTCAGTTCCCCGTTGACTAACAATGAAACCAAGTAACTTCCCCGATTGGACCCCAAATATACACTTGGCTGGATTCTGATGCAATCTGAATTTTCTGAGGTGCTCAAATAGTTTCAAAAAATGGTCCAAGTGATCCTCTTCACTCTTTTATTTGGAAATCATATCATCCACATAGACCTCAATCTCCTAATGCATCATGTCATGAAAGAGGGTGACCATTGCTCTTTGATAGGTTGCCCTTACGTTCTTGATACCAAATGGCATAACCTTGTAGCAGTAACTTCCCCATGGTGTGATGAATGTGGTCTTTTCCATGTCATTGGGATCCATCTTGATCTGATTATAACCTGAAAACCTTCCATGAAGGAGAAAATAACAAACCTAGTAGTGTTATCAACCAAGGTGTCAATATGCGAGAGAGGGAAGTCGTCCTTCGGACTAGCTTTGTTCAAATCCCTACAGTTAATGCACATTCTGACCTTGCCATCCTTTTTAGGTACTGGCACAATGTTAGCTACCCAATGAGGGTACTTTGCAACTACGAGGAAGACAACATCAAACTGTGTTTTGACCTCTTCTCGAATATTCAATGTCATGCCTGGTCTTGTTCTTCGGAGTTTCTGTTTTACTGGCGTGAAATCTGGTCGGAGTGGCAATTTATGAACAACAATGTTTGTGTCTAAACCATGCATATCTTGATACGACCATGCAAACACATCTGCATATTCTTTTAGAAGCTTGAACAATATTTCTTTGATGTTTTCCCCAAGTGTTGTACCAATCTTGACCTTTTTCTTTGCTTCCTCGGTGCCAATGTTGATTGTCTCTACCTGCTCTTGATGTGGTTGGAGGTTTGTATACTCGTGCTCAACCAATCTTTCCAGTTTGTCGGGAACATCACAATCTTCCCCACCCTCTTCTTCAGCTTGGTAGATGGGTGAATCAAAGTTAGGAGTGAAATTAGAGTCATTGGATTCAATATGGTTTTCTTTTATTCTGCATGTTTGAGTGATTTTCTTTTATTAAAAGTGAAAAAACAAAGGAATGCAAGAGGACAATGATTTTTATTTCAGTGGTTTTGAAAGATTTCTGTTTTCCTTTAAAAGTGAAAGAGAAAGAGCAATAAATGAACAAACAGGACTTTAACAAAACACCTTCATGGATATAATCTTGAAAATGCAAAGGTGGCCCAACAAAATACTTCAATAAATTTGGTAATAGCTGTGGAATTTTGAAAGCAACAAAGGAAAACAACAAATTACTTTGACAAAGGAAACATCTCTGAGATTTCAATCGCCTTCCAATTGTTCAAAGCCATATCACACTGGTACACCAAGTTGCTCAAATCTTCATCTTTAAGATCTTTATCAATAGCATTGACTCGATATCCAGCACTGAAAAACACTTCTTGGATAGCTTCGGACGTCCTTTGATGGAGGTTAATTATCCCTTCTTGGCATTAGTTAGTTTGTAACCCAACCCATAACTGTCCAGCTTTATTTTGACGTCAATAACATTTCCCCAACCTTCGGGACTTCCTTCCTCAATGGTTGATATTGCTTTCTTCCATGATGCAAAAGATAGAATACCCTTCCCCTTTGGTTCTTCGACTTCCATAAGGATAACATTGGTTATTTCAAGAGCTTGGAAAGAAGTTTCCAAAGCGTCCTCATCAGCCTCAATATAACTAAACGAAGAGAGGTGGCTTACCATAAGATCTTCCTCACTAGACACAATCACCAGCTTATCATCAATAACAAAATTCATTTTTTAGTGCAAGGTAGAAGTCACTTCCCCAACGGTATGAATCCACGGCCTTCCAAGTAAACAACTATAATTTGGATTGATGTTGATAACTTGAAAAGTAATTTCAAACACATATGGGCCAATTAAGATTGGCAGCTCCACTTCCCCTATGATGGTCCTCCTCGATCCATCAAATGCCTTGACAATTAATGCGCTTGGCCTTATCTCAACCCCTTGATATGCCAACTTAGCGAGCGTCCTCTTAGGAAAAACATTTATATAGGAGCTAGTGTCCACAAGGACTCTTGCTAGGGTATCTTCTTGGAATTTCACAGATATGTGCAAAGCACAATTATGGTCTTGCCCATCCTTCGTCAAATCTTCTCTACTGAAGCTGAGATTGTTGCATGCTGTAATGTTGGCAATGATCCCATCAAATGGATCAATTGTAATGTCGTGAGTGACATGAGCCTGAGCTAACAATTTCTGCAAGGCACTCCTATGAGCTGGAGAATTCATGAGAATAGATAGAATGAATATCTTTGAAGGAGTTTGATACATCTGATCAATAATATTGTAATCACTCTTCTTGATAATCCTCGGAAATTCAGTGTCTTCATCAGTTGGGATCACCCCTTTGCCTTTGTTGGTAATAGTGGTGGTAGTTTCTTTCGGTGGAATTGGCGGAGCCAAGTTGAATTGAGGGATATAAATGCGACCACCGCATGTCATTCTGCTTCCCCCTGCTATATCAATGCTTTCAATCTTTAGACCTTATTTCTCACCTACTTTATCAGACCATTGGTTAACCACAGTCGTATCATACTTCCAAGGAACTGATTTAGTATTCTCAAAAGGAAAAGGACTAGGCCTTTGGACAACCACTGGCTTAGGCATATTGAAGACTGGTTCAACTGATTCTGGAATGTTGAAAATTGGCTGAACAACAGTAGAATCCAAATTGTTGAATATTGGCTCTAGCATGTTGAAGATAGGTGTTGTAGTACTTGACTCAGGTAGATTGAAGATGGGTTCAATCACTGCTACCTCATCCTTTTTTATACGATTGCTTACTTACAACACACCTTGGTTAATCAATTCTTTGAAAGAGAAAAATGTAAGACCCTAATTTTGACCCTAAGATCCCTCATGGCATCATATCATTGCACATTGCATTTGCCTCAAGGATTATAGCATCTTGGCTCCTTTACCCTTGGGTTGGGACTTGTGTGAGTTGGTTTGAGACCACCAAGCATGCTTGAATTGTATATTATTGCTTTTCTTATTTTGTTTACTAACCAAAAGCACAAAAATATGTCACTAACTTTGTTTGTTTTGAAGCTCAAGCAATCATGTGATCCAAGGCTCCTAGGAGGCCTCTATGTTCA
Organism: Lathyrus oleraceus; assembly: GCF_024323335.1. Lineage (NCBI taxonomy): Eukaryota > Viridiplantae > Streptophyta > Magnoliopsida > Fabales > Fabaceae > Lathyrus > Lathyrus oleraceus. The sequence continues at coordinate 76,454,300 of NC_066579.1, read as the reverse complement.
ATGAAGTGTCCAGATGAAGTTGGAAGCAAGCATGACAATGGTTCAAAAAGCTCTCAATAATCATATATGCCTTCCAAGTATCTCAATTTGTAAATTTGACCAAGATAAACCAAAGGGCTTGAGGATTGTTTCCCAAGGAAACCCTAATTCAACTATGCATTGACTATGCCTTGCTCATGAAGCAACCTCAACCTATGATCAAATTCAATCAAGGTAATTTCTTTCATTCATCATTTTATGAATATATGAGCTTATGTGAGTATCCTCAAACATTCATTCATCAAGATTTGAAGTTTGGGTTTGAGAAGTTGATCAGTTAATTCATCTGACTATTTTGAAATCCACTGAGACCTAACTTTTGATGTGTTTGTCAAATGAAGATGACCCAAAGAGAACAAATGTTCTTAAGAACCATATGAACAACTTTCATGTTCATAAAAAATCCATTTGAAACTTGGAAGGTCATCATTCATTTCAAAACATTATAGGTCATTTTGACTGAAACCCTAATTTTAGGTCAACTTCCCAAGGACCTAACTCCTTCATTTTTTATGATTTTGAGGTGGTACCAAGTTAATTGGAAATTTTATGATGTCTACTTCAAATGTTATGTTGTACAAAATTTCATAATCCTAAAAGAAACACATGTGATAATACAAAACATTATAGGTCACTTTGGACCAAAGCCATTGAAATGTGAAAAAGTCCAACTTCAAGTGCCCATAACTTTTTCATCAAAAATCCAAATGATGCAAAATTTAAGTCCAAATTTATTGTCTTGAAAATATATACAACTTTTATGTTGAAGGTTTTGTCATTTCAGGCTTGTATCATTGAAACAGAAGGGCTTGAAGTTGGTCCATTTTGGCAAAATTTCCATATACATGTTTTGTACCTTGAACTTCATGGCTTGTTTTCAATAATTTACAAACTCCAAATGGATTTTTGTTCAACATAAAATTTGTTCCTTATGTCAAGACCTTTCTAACCATTACCCACATGCCTATGTTTCAACTTTGCAAATGGCATTTTCGTAGAGGTGAAGTTTTAGGTTCAATTATGCATAACATGTGAAATCTTTATGCATACTACATTGCCTTGCCATTTGCACGTCCAAACTTCATTCATTTGTCATCAGCACTCAAATGCAATTGGTTTTGGGCCTCACATGCGCCTGTACAGGCCCATGCATGGAGGACCCAAGCTCATGCACACACGAGTTTTCTCCTTGCTTGCATCAGGCTTGGCTATAAATAGGATGCTTGGTTCACTTCAAACTTCAACCTAAAGGCGCCTGAAGCTCTGCACAACTGAATCCCCAACCCTCCATTAAAGGAATTCTGATTTTTCTCTCAATTTTTCAAGCTCAAATTTCAACTTCATTAGTTGATCTTTGAGTTACAATTCCTTAGCCTTGCTTCCTTGTTACTTTAAGATCAAGCTGCACTGAAGATTTGGATTGGATCAAGCACTGAAAAGCTGCACTTCAAAGGTTGATTCTCCAACTGTTTTTCTTCGAATCTCTTTGGATATTGAACATTTTTTGTATTGGTTGGTACCTCTGAAGTCCTCATGTGAGAGGCAATTGATTTGTGCTTTTAATTTTGTGAATTGAGCAAGTTCATATTGAGTACCTTGTTTTTCCATCTCAGATTTCTCTTTTTATGAGAGTCTTAAGCAAAAACTAAGGTCACAGGGGTGATGTACATCACCCCAGCTTTCGAATGGTATATGGATCGTGAGTTTTGGTTGAGGTTGTGAAACCTGCAACTCTAGCCCCATGTGGATGAGTTTCAGCCCTTGGATCTGGCTCTTAGGATCTAATCTTAGCCATGCATTGTTTTGACTTTTTTAAATACCACATGTGATATTGTTGACTGAAGTGTACCGTGCGCGCACGCTTCCTGGTTGTTTGATGTGCCAAGTCAATTAATGATCCATGATCTGACGCCTCAGGATTTTTGTAATTTTTAATTTCTGTTTTAATTTTCTTTTATTCCAATTAGTTTTAAAAATCCATAACTTCTTTATTTGGAATCACAAAAATATGGGACCAATTGCAAAAAAATTCTCTTGAATTCTAGTTTCTAAAATTGATTTTTAATATTTTTTGTGATTCCATTTAATATTTTTTGTGAATTATTTCATTTCTGATTGTTTTTAATTCTTTTAAAATACTTTTCAATATTCAAAAATGCCAAAAATATTTTCTTAACATCTTTGGATGATGATGAATCTATGAAAAATATTCTCATCAATTTCTTAATTGATTTGAGATTTATTTGAGATTTTAGTTCAATTATGTTATTTTTCTTCATTTTTAATTATTTAAAATTAGTTTTTGTTTTCGAAAAATGATGAAATTTTTTGTAAAACCTTATTTGACCATGTTAGACTTATGATGATCCAATTCTAAGTTGATTTGAATCGGATTTGAAGTTTGACCTTTATTTGTTCATTTTATTTCAAGTATTATTTTAATTCTAAAAAATACCAAAAATATTTTTATTGTTTCTTGACTTCTAAGCTTCATCTCACTTCTGTTTACCATTGATTGATGTTAATTCCATTCATATTTGGTCAATGTGTGTTGGTTATGTTTTTTTGACTTTTAACTTTGTACATTCCATTTCCATCTTCTTCTTCTTCTTTTTCTTTTTGACCAATGAGTTAATGATTGGTGGTTAGCCTTGACATATGGGAGGCTTAACCTTCTTTGATCCAAATCAAATTCATCTGGATCAAAGATCAAGTGAATTGCTTTGCATTAAAGATAGGTTGCTTCTTAGTCAAGCAAAAAACCTAAATCCATACAAGGTCATTCTTCTTTTCTTTTGGCATGACAAGTTGTAGGAGCTTGGCTTACTAGTCATGATCTCTAACTTGTATTTATTTGCCTATAGTTTTATTCACCGGCCTCAGATAGGTGTGACTACTACATTAGTCCACTTACGATTGCTTAACATAGCGCTAAATTGCCTTATGGCACACTAACACTAACTACTAATCACTAACTTTTAATTCAAGCATTTAATTCTTGCAATTTACTTTAATGCAATTTAATTTCTTTCTCATTAATTCATTTGTGTTTGCCCTTTTCTCACTTGAGCTCATGTTTATGTTTATGCCATTTGCCTTTTGCTCACTTGAGTATATTATTGTGTATATACTATTGCCTTGTGCTTGTCTTGTTTTTGTTTGTGTGAACCCAATGCAAATGGAGAAAGGACTTAGATTTAGGACCTTACCTATGCTAAATGGAGTTTCAAGAGCAACTAGGCCTCATGCCTTTAGAATGCTAAATATGTTGAAGATCAACTAGGCCTCATGCCTTTAGAATGCTAAATATGTTGAAGAGCAACTAGGCATCATGCCTTTAGAATGCTTAATCTTGAAGTTGAATTGAAAGGACCCCAATTCTAAACTAACTCTTGTCCATTCTTTTTATTGCATTGTGGAACCTTTTGATTTGTGTGTTCTTGTGATAGGTATACCAAACTTGAGCTACTTAGAAGGACCATTATCATGAGCATCCAAAATGAGAGAGACAAGTCCAATTGGAAGATTCATAGAAGCTTGATTGAATATTTGCTTGATTGCTTGAGTTATTTGCTTATTGCTTGCTAAGTCCAAAGGAAACGAGCAACTTGGATCATCTTTATGATCTCAAAAAGAGAACTCCAAGTGGTTTTATTTCTCTTCCCTCATCTTTGCATGTTTAGGATCTAGCCCTTCTCTTCTTCTCTCCACTCTAACCCAAGCCAAACCTTTTTATGCAAACATTAACATTGCCTCTCAAAAATTAGAAACCTAGGCACTATGCCTTTGATTTTTCAAACTCTTTTTCATAATACTTATTTTGAATTGAATCTTAAGTCAACTTGGACTTTATTTTTTGAATACTTTTCATTTTAAAATACAACTCACTCAATTGTTTTTATGGTTTCAATGACCATTTGTGTTAAAGTTTTTCATAAACATTAGCTATTAGGTTTGAGTTACCATAGAGGTTGATATAATACTCACCTGTATCCTTAGTGTTGGACTATAAGTCTTCCATGCTTATTATAGGGTTAACCCCTCACTAGCATGTTGAAGCTCTCCTCACATGGTGGATTTGTGGTTTGGGGTTGAGTTTTCTCCCTTTGATAACAAAAGACCTTAAGGCTTTTGACCAATCAATTCACCAATTTATTTTTGAGATTTTTACCCCGAACTACGAGGCTTTGATCCTACCTTTCTAAGATGGTACATAGACAATGGGTTTATCTATTCAAACACAAAAATTGTAAATAACTTGTATATTCTTTTCTCATCTCCCCAATCATGTTTGCACAAATATTTTCACAAATACCAACCTACCATACAAAATTTGTAAAAAGGGCTCCCTAAGAGTACTAAGGATATTTTGGATGCTTAAAACCTCCCCATTGCATAACCAACCCCCTTACCCAGATCTCTGACATTTTTATTAGTTTTTGATTTGATAAAACTTCTCGGTTTTTGTTCGCTTTCTAACCTTTCCTTTGGATAAATAGAAGTGCGGTGGTGACTCGAATTGTATGATTTACTTTTGATTTAGTCAATAAATCTAAAGGTAACGAATACCCCGCTACAAAAAACATGAAACGGGGTTTGAATTGTTTTTACAGGAGTTAAAAACTTTTTGCAACACCACACAAAATAAGAACTAACAACACAAAGGATTCATCCTAGTTTGCTTGAAATTTAAAGCTACTCCAGTCCACCCGACCATGGTAATTTAGCCTTCAATAAGGACTTAATCCACTAATCTCAACAAATTATAAAATTCGTTAAGAGTTTAACAACCTCTTATCCCTCTCAAGTTTACATACCTAAACAAATCACTTGAGGAATTACAAACAATTTCAAGAATTATAAGTGTTTCACTAGGTGCCTCTAGATAAGCAGTATAAACACGCTTTAGAAACAAGGATATACAACCACACAATATTGAGCAACAACTCTTGTATGGAAGCTTTATCTTACAACAATAATGGTGACGAATATTTAGAGTATGAGAATGTTGTTGTATCAAAGTTGTGTATCAAGGTCGTATATGGGTTCTTTTCAGCAACTTGTAAGGAGTCCTTTATATAGCACTTGAGATGATACCGTTGGGGGGAAATCAATAGATATTTCGTGCCAGCCGTGGGAGTTAAAGGTAGTAAGTTTCTTGTCCTTTTCATAGTAGTCTTGGAGTGTAATCCATTGTTTCCTTAAACGGAATTGTACTATAATTTGAATACTTCCAGCGTAAGTTTTTGATCAGGTGATGTGTTGAGCATGTATCAGAGTAAGCGTGATCAGAGTCTTCAGAGTTAGAGTTCAGATATCTTTTGCAGTTTTCAGATATCTTTTGCAGTTTTCAGATATCTGTTGCAGAGTCTTCAAATATCACTTGCAGTCTTCAGATATTAGAGCTTCAGCTTCAACATCAAATTATTCAGGTGATAGCTCCTCAAATGTGTTCTTGTTTCGAATCATATATGATTTCTTTGGGCTGGGTCAACTTTTCTTGGACTGAATCAGATGCCAGATATTCGTTTCCTCATATTCATTTTAACTTAGAATCCTACACACTTAAGAAAGTTGTTAGGGTACCAAATTGTTTCATTCTTTTTTATCATAAAAACTTAGAGATATATTATAGAATCAAAATCTTGTTTTGACATTCTTGAATATCCTTTCAGACCATTTCACATCCTTTAGAACCAATAGTACATTCTTCACAACTCTTGTGGTAATTCTTCAACAAACCTGCCTCCACTAACTTTGCATGAAAATATCTTAGCGGAGTTTTGATTTTGGATGCATCAAGAATCATACTTTCATCAGGCTCATCATCAATAGCATTCACAGACCCATGAGCGGGAAAAGGATTATTTTTTACATTCGTACCGGTATCCCCAAATGAAAGAATCTTTTTCTCAATCAATTCCCTCACAATATGCTTTAAGGAATAACAGCCTTCCAAATCATGCCTTGGGGCACCTTCATGGAACGAACAATGTGCATTGGGATTATAATGTGCTGGGAGAGGATCTGGTGGAGGTCCTAAAGGTCTTGGAATAGCTAACCCTTTCTTCAATAATGACGAATATAATTCAATGTAAGACATAGCAATCTGAGGAATTAGAGGTTTTCCACCTTGTCTTCTATTTTGAAAAGGAGCATTTTGGCGCGGAGATGGATTCCTTTGTTGATAAGTTGAAGTGTTGGGTGTTAGTTAATAAGTTGGAGCATTGGGTGTAGTTTGAAAGATCGGAACTACTTGAGTCGGCTGATACTTGGGACTTGTTGATTGAAAGTTGGTGTAATAGATGCTACATACGCCTGTTGAGAAAACTGTGGTTGTTGAACATACTGTTGTCTAGCAAAATAGTTTTGCTTTTTCCAAGACTGATTCTTTCTTCTACTACCTATCACTGTGTTTATTTATCCTTCCTTTTTCTTATGGAAACTGCTAGAGAATTTCTTGGTATTGTTGTTGTTGTTGTTGGAATTACTAGCTGTATTAATCATCTTGCCATTTTTTAAGCCAAGTTCCACTTTGATACCCACAACCACTAAGTCATAAAAACTTGCGATCACACTTCCTACCATCCTCTCAAAAAAATTTGGTCGCACTGTGTCGACAAAGCAATCTACCAATTTTTTTTTTGTTAATGGAGGTTCCACTTGAGATGCAATCTCCCTCTACCTTTGTGCATATTCTTTAAAGGATTTGGAATCTTTTTGGGACATGCTCAACAATTTCCTTCTATCAGGAGCTAGATCCATGTTATACTTATATTGTTTGATGAAAACATCAGACAGATCTTGGAAACAACGGAAGCAAGTCTGATCAAGGGTCAAGTACCATTTGGAAGAGGCACCTTTCAAACTGTCTTGGAAATAGTGGATCATAAGTTTGTCATTGTCCATGTGAGCTGCCATTTTTCTATAGTAGATGATGTGATGACTTTTGGGACAAGTAGCTCCTGTATATTGTTCAAATTTGGGAGTCTTGAATTTTGCAGGGATCACCAATCTAGATACAAGGCCCATTTCTCTGGCAGTAGCACCAAAGTTCTGATCACATTGCATTGCTCTCAGCCTTTTCTCAATAGTTTCAACATTTTCTCTCATCTTTCATGTATTTTATCACCTTCTTTAGATATATCAGGTATATTATACACTTGTTGATGATCATCGAAGTACGGTTGAATTCGAGTGTGCACGGTATTGGGTGCAAAAGTGGGAATCACTTGATTAACTTCAGTAGTTAGTGGAACTATGTGTTGAGTAGACTGTCCTTGAGGAGGAGGCACAAAACCATGAGGAAGACCAAATGGAGGCCAAGTTGTTGTAGTAGTAACTGCTGGATGAGGATTAATCACCTAATTGACGATCTTAGAAACACTTATGGGTTGAGTATCCATCTTTACACATATTACTTGCAACATCTCCATGATTTGACCTATATTCTCACGTAGATCTGTAAGATCTTCATTGACTCTTTACATCTCCTGCTCTTGCTCGTCCATTCTATGTCGGGCTTGAGCTCTGGTGTTGTACTGGTGTGAGGGACTCAGTATGGAAAATGGAGAGAAGATGATGGGAATTGGTTTTTATTTTGAGAAAAAATGCAAGTGTGATGACATATGCATGAATGCAATGAAAATGAAAATTTTGAAAGATACAAGGAACTCAAGAGATAATTGCAAACATCAAAAGAAAAATAACAATGGCCAAAAGAAACTCATTTCATTAATCAAAGAGAGTTACAAAGTTTTAGTACATTTTCAAAAGTTCTAAACAAAGCTAAATAAAAGCTAAAATAAGTCATAAGAAGATTCCCCTAGTAGCCTCAAGTTGAGTTTCTTAATTTGTTTTTCCATCTCAGCCTTCTCGAGCACAAGCTTGTCCATGATCAACTTCCAAGGAGTATCTGACTGAATGCCAGAGGAAAATAAATCCTCTTGCACCTTCCTCTTCTTGTTGGAGATCTCTTTTTCATTCTTCATCTTCAACTGCCTTTTAAATTCTTCATCCTCATTGTTGATGACTTGATACATGTTCTTCCAAGCATCCCTTTCTCGATGCGCGTTCGTCAAAGCAATCTTCAACTTCTCTACATCAGTCATGAAGATATAGGTAGGTTATTTGTTAGATAAAGGCAAATGCTCTTGGTGAGGATAAGGCATTTTCAAGCTGTTGGCCCTATCTTGCACCCATTTAAGATAAGGTTCTAAGGAGACATAGTTTGTCTTCCCTAAAACTTTCTTTTCTAGCTTATGAACATGGCGCCAAGCATGCACAATCTTCTCTTTGAGCGCTTTGAAATCTTCACCTTCCTTAAAGAACAAACCCTTCAAGTGAATATTCTTTGGATTATCTTTCATTGGATAACCGAGTTGACTACGAGCTACGATTGGGTTGTAACAGATGCCTCCTTTTGTACTAAGAAGAGGTACATTAGAAAAACCTCCAGAACTATCAATGATACTAACTCCATCATAGCCACGACTATACCAAAACATATCTGAATGTGTGAGCGACATAATCTTCTGTGACCATAAAAGACCATCCTTAAGATCCCAAAAAGCATGAGACCTAGGCAAGTGAGAAATAAACCGCTTGTACAACATAGGCACGCAACATGTAATCATTCCTCTGCTATAATAATTCCTCGGATAAATATAATGATAGGCATCGACAAGCAAAGTAGGAACTAGATTTCCTATTAAGAAGATCTTGATGGCATCCATGACAACAAAGTCATCAAAACTAGGAAAGAGGAATAATCCATAGATAAGTAGAGCAAAAATAGCCTCAAACGCATCCACACTCCTCATTCTAGCAAAATACTGAGCTTTGTTCATTAGAAACTTAGATGTCAAACCAAGCATTTTTCCTTTTATGGCATGTGATCCTTGATCTCTGACATCTTCAAGTGAGTAGCCTTTGCAATGTCTTGATCTTTGGGATCTTTTTCCAAATCAGAAAATGGAGCTTGACTAGAAATAGGCACACCGAGCAAATGAGAGTATTCTTCAAGTGTTAGCATCAGCTGATAGTCGGGGAAAGTGAAACAGTGATCATAAAACTGAATCAAAGTAGAAAGAAGTCCATCAACCATGTTGAACTTCAAAAGAGAGAGCAAATGTGCATATCTTTTGCTGAAATCCTCTGTGTCAACAACCAAAGATCCCAATCTCCTTAGGTCTTATGACTCTTGAAAGTGTACTTTTGAGTCTTTTTCCTTCCAAAATTCATGATAAACCTAATGTTTGCAACAAAAGTTCCTAAGTTCCTTGAAAACTTTGTTGTAAAAAATGATGTTTAGGATGCACGTATGCATAAATGCATAAACACACAAACAAGGGTCACAAACAATTAGGGTTTAAAGGTTCGACATCACGAGCATGAGGCCATGGGTCTAACCATCCCAAATAGGTATGTACTATGGGTTTATTTTGTACCTGTACAACGGGTTCTACAAAGGTTCCCAAAAATCATTTACCCATCTTTTGGATATCATCAACACACCAATTACTCGGGAAGTAATAATATTCTCAAGAGAATCTCATTTGAGTGTAGTATCGCGTATCAACTATTTCGAATTTACACTCTCATAGTCATCACACTACATCCTAAAGGCCAAGTGGGGGTAAAGGGGTTACTAAGGTCCTTAGCTTATAAGGTTACCCATATCAATATAGTATATGTTTTCACAATTGCTTGATCAATAATACTAATTGTAAAGGGAATCTCCATGTGAGTGGTGGATTCTCAAGTCAGCTTGTTCAGGATTAAACTCCCTAGAAGCCTTCTTGACTATACCACATCCTATCTTATTTATGTACACTCAAGTCCGGGTTAGGACTTACCTCACTATACAAGGGATCACCCAAAGCAAAGAATCCAAACAAACAAGGAAAATAACTAATAAAAATAACACAAATAAAATTAAAATAGGCTTAACCCTTTTACAACACTGTCCCCAGTGGAGTCGCCATTTCTGTCACGGTGAGAATTGGATATCAAGCTATTGTATTAACTTGAATCACAAAACATTGAATGTTCACCACTGAAATTTAATTTATCCAAGGGAAAGGGAAAAGATCGAATAAACCCTAATTATGCAATGTAAAAACAATGCGAAGAGATCTAAGGTTTGGGGGTTGGTTATACTAAGGGAAGGTATTAACATCCTAAGTATCTTTAGTATCCTATAGGAACCTTTTGAAAGTATTTGTGTTATGTTATTGTTTGTTTTCTATTGTTTAGAAATGTTTTATTGGGAAGGACCTAAAGTTTTTATTAAGTTTGCTCGCCAAAACTTCGCAGTCATGTGCCTACGTATCCTTATAAGGATGGAATCAGAGAAACCGTAGTTCACCTAACTAAGGGTGAAAGAACACTTGATAGTGATCAAGGTTCCAAAGGGGGAACTAAGTGTTCATAACAAACACACTTACAAGAGTTACAAACTCTTACTTAAATCTAATTTGAAAGTGAAAATGACTCTAACAAGGTCAAAGGGGAACTAGGGATTGCTAAATTACCTATGACATTAAGTCAATAAAGAGTTCTTTCCCTAGGATTTGGGCAAAACGATAAACAAAAGATAAGCAAGATGTTCAAGCATGACATCCACAAATATAAGAAAATGATAAATAAAGATGTTCAAGCATGACATTAAAGGTAAACAAATGGTAAAGAAAGATGTTCAAGCATGACATCGACAAAGATAAGCCAATGAAAAAGATGTTCAAGCATGATATTAACAAAGATAAACACATGGTAAAGAAGATGTTCAAGCATGATATCAACAAAGATAAACAAATGGTAAATAAGATGTTCAAGCATGACATCAATACAAATATATGAAAGCATGATCATAACAATATCAAGCATGGTATGTAAACACATATGTACAACATGTGAACATGAACAAAGATACAACAACATCAATCAAAGATGTATAAAGTTAACATGAATATGAATGACATGAATATATCATCATGAAGAAACAAAGATGAATGACATAACAATGCATGGACATGTATATGGATGTCATAATAATTATGAATAAATATGTTTATGCATCAAGTAAGACATGGTTTAGATATAACATCAACTTAATCATGAAAACAAGTTAAGCTATTCAAGACATGCATGTTAAGGTTCAAATATGATCACAATCAAAAGTTCAACATCATACAAACGGTTTGGACATGTAAGTATACAAGTCATACAAAGACATGTTATCACAAGTTTAAAGCATTTGCAAACACATAAACAAACACAAACACAAGGGCACACATGCACACAAAGGTTCAACAAGACATGAAATAATGGCATGTGAATCATGGATCAATGGCAAAATAAACACACAAAAGTTCATGGCATAGTAACAAAGTTCAAAGAACATAAACATGTAAACATACATTGAAGTAAGTCAAAATTAGGTCAAAACCAAGAGGCACATATTAACAACATTAAACAAAGTTCATATATGATGTACAATATTCATACAAGTCATGGTGATCAAGAAAAATTAAAGTACCAACCAAAGAAGGTCATTTGAAACCCTAAAATAATCCTAAAAAGGTACCAACTTTGGACAAGCATAAGTATGTGAAAAATAAATCAGTTCTGGAATTTCTTTCCACCGTCATAAACTAGACAAAATTATGAACACATAGCAAAAATAGTGGCTCAAAAAGGCTTAGGGATCATCAAGTTATGATCCTTTGAAGTTATAAAAAACAACAAAAATAAATAGGCACAAAAATACAATGGATAAAATGGATCTGCGGCGAGGGGGATTCAAACCACAGACCTTGTACACACACAAAGCCTTAAAATGTGTGCTCTAACCACTAGGTTGGTGATACATCTAATAAACAAAACGCAAAAAATTAATTTTATAATTAAATAAGTTTCAGAAATTCAAAATCATGCACCACCACCATATTCATCTTCAACCTCAAGCTCAACATTGGTGATTTTTATTTTTGCCCATTTCTCAACCAAATCAAAAAGTGTAAATACCAAACTTGCTTGAAATTTCTCAAGGAATTCAAATATATGCTTAAAATTAATTTATATTAACTGTAGAAAACAAATTTTAATCAAAACCAGAGAAAAACTAAATATTGAAAGTGGAATTAAATGACACATGATCAGTCTCTAATTCTACTTATTTTCTGACACTCATTCGGCACCTTTTCACGAAGTCGGTAACACATTAGTTTACCTGTTTTATCATTCTTTTTAGTAATTTAGATGTTTTGCATTGTTATTTCAAGTTGTTGATTATATTTGGTTTGCATCATTTTACTCCATTTTATGTCTCTTTGTGGTAGTTTTATTGGTTTAAGGTGTAAGCAAGAGTACCAGAGGGATAGCTAAGAGAATCAGAAGTTTCGGGCCCGTCGGAAGAAGAAATTGGGCAACATAGTAGTCCTGACATGGCCACCCGTGTTTCCCAACACGGGTCGTGTCAGGAGAAGAAAGCAAGGAGAAAAAAATAGGGAGCTAACAAGGGTACCCGTGTCAGCTAACACGGACCGTGTCAGACTCCCTAGAGGGGCGTGTCAAGGCCAATTCACCATACAGCCAACACGGCCTATCGTGTTGCCTGACACGACCAGTGTTGGCTTGGACACCTCATTTTCCAGTTTTTGCTATATTTTAGCACGGCTGATCCCGGAGGGCATTTTGGAATTTTGCCACATCAAATTAGTCATCAGGAACTATTTAGGGGATTTTTGAATAGGGAGAAAGGGACTTTTTTGCATGATCACAAATTGGAGACGATAAAGATTGAAGCGGTCAAAAGCGGCGATGAACGGAGATCCTTCAAGAGCGGATGTGATTGAAGATCAACGGAATTCCCATCCTTTTGTAATGTCTCGTTTTTATTTTGTATCTTATTTGAATAATATGATAGGCTAAACCCCCCAATGGCAGGGGGTGTCCTTGAATTAATCGTGTAATGACTTTGAAGTTATAATTTCCTTAATACATGTTATTTGTTGTTAATTTCACTGTGTAATTTGCGTAATGCTTTCTTTATCAGAAAAATCAAGATTGATGTATGGTTAACAATTAATAGGATTGCAATTGTTAAGGATTTTACACAGTGAAACCATAGTAGATATCATTAGGACTTGGGATCCCCTACGCTTACCAGTTTATTCTTGTTTAAATTATAATTGCTTGGTTTCATCATAATCGCCTAAGGACTTAGAGGTTAGATTGAATGATCAAAGGTTTCCCTCTAAGGACTTAGGGGGAAACATTCTTAAGATTTGGTAATTGAAACAATTTTCATTATTAAGGAGATATACACTCAAGGGTCATTACAGGAGATTTTCATACACCATCCTTGGCATATTATTCTAACTTGTGAAAAGATTTATTTTATTTTCTCTTGCAGTGACTTTTTACAAAACCCCAATTATTAGTTTTGTTCAATTGAGTAACAATTTACACATATATTGATGCGCAATCCTCGAGATCGATCTTTGGGAAACATCCCTATTATTACTACATCGGCAAAATAGTACACTTTCTATTTTCCTGATCAACACACAAGATCAATAAATTGCAGAAAGCTTAGGGGTTTCAATCCCCATATATAGGACTACATTTTGGCTAAAAGAAATTGCAAAATGGTGCATGTATAATGGAGTTCAATGTTGTGGAAAAGTACCTATTGGAGTAAGGTCCAATTCCTCTTGTTCGCGCATACAAAAGAGAGATAATGATTCCTTTAGCACCCTTGAACATCCAGGAAGCTATTGCAATGCTTAGTTTTATTTGAATCATGCTCAATCTCTCCAGCCATATCAATGTGCAAGCCTCTGATTTTTGAAATGGATATGGTGATTGAGTGGTTACAGATGTGCAAAGAGGCTTGAGATGAGTTGTATTTGATGTATGAAAGGTGTTTGAAGTGGGAATTTATAGAATTCACAAGTGGATTCAGAGATGGAAGTTTAAGGTTTAAAAAGTTGCAACAATGGTGTTTTGAGTCAAAAAATTTGTGTCTTGAGTTCTGAGGCTTGGACCTCTATTCATAGAGGCTCTAAAAGGCTCAAGTAACTTGCAGAAAATGATCTTAGTTCAATTTGAATGTTGGTTTGGATGTTTGGTTTCATTTTGCACAAAAATGCATGTTGGCTTCATAATGAAAAGGTGGAGTAAATCAAGGATATTGGCCTTGCTTTTCTGAAGTCTAGGAGGTTGCTTATGACTTTAGAGGTTAAGTGTGATTAGAGGAAACAATTTAGAGACTCAATGTAAGAGTTGTTGGCAAAAGTGATCCTTTATGCAAATGGATATCAAGCTTTATGCAAAATGTTCCAAAAATCGTATGGTAAAATGGATAAAGGCTCAATTATTTGTGTAATGCACCAAAAACTTGTGTAAATTTCTGATTATGGTGAGATTTTGAAGTTAAATGGTCTGCAAAGAGAGATTATGTAGCTTAGGCTTGGGTTTTTGCTATGAAGCTTAACATGTAACGACCTATAATTCAGTTTTGGGAGGCCAACTTCATCTCTTCGATACTCATACTCATACATGTGAAAAAAATGTACCTATACTTTTTAGAAATCCCAAGACATGCTCTACAACGTTTATGTTTTGAGTTTTTGCTAAATAAAAGTGGATCATAATGAAAACTGGCTCCAAAGTTTATTACTTTTTAGGGATCAAAGCTGACTTGAAAATTTTCTTAGTGTTTCAACTTGAGACACCAACTTCATGGCCTCATAACTCAAAATCCTTGTACTTTTAGGGAATCAACCATCTAGGACAAAGTTTAAGTATAGAACAAGAGCTTTCATTTTTCTTATGAGCAAAGAAAATGGCTACGTGGATTGAAAGTTATGGCTTTGGGAAGTTTGCCACTTTTGACATGAAATTTGGATACTTAGTGAAAATTTCAATGTCTTCAAGATTGCCCTTTTTCCAAGTAACCTCTATTGTCTTGGTTTTTCTTGACCAAATTCATAAATTAAACATATCTTCATGAAATTTAACTTCAGAAGTTCATATTTGATCATAAATCTCAAAAGTCAAAGGTTTGACTTTGTAGTGCATTGGTTGTGTATAATATGAATTTGAATTTCTTGATCTTTAATGAATTCAAACTCTTGAGCCAATTACACATCATGGATAGGCTTTAAGGATTTACTTGAGTGTGGTGATCCATGTCTCAAGGCTTGAGATCATGTCTTGGTCAAAATTCTCAGATGAAATTGAATGTTGTTGAGAAACCTAATTGGTGAGCCAGATGAAAGTGAAGCTTGATACACTTGTGATTAGCCTACAATACACTTATTTGTTGATGGAGAGAGATCTGTTAAGTGTATGAGAACTTAATTTATTGATGATCAATCCAAAACTTTGATTGGTCAATCTTTTGAGCTCTTTGAGGGAAACCCTAATTCACATATGAAACAAAACCAGGCATATCTTGATCTTGAGGTTAGCTATGCATGAATGATGTTTAGGATGAAAATGATTATGAAATCTAGGATTAAAATTTGGGGTATGGAAAGTTACATGATATTTTTGAGCGTAAAGAACCTACCTATGAGAGGCTGACCCGAGAATTCTTGATTTCCCTGATTTATAATATTAGTCCTAACAATGCTAGTATTGTCGGTACGGTAAAATTTAGAAAGTTTAATGTGGAATATGAGTACACTACCGACTACCTTGCAGGTCTATTAGGACTCCCTCACAGGGAAAGAGTTGTTTGTGAGACACCCATAGATTCCAATTGGTTAACTGAGACATTCCAACTGTGGAGAAATTTGACAGGACAAAACATTGTTTCCTTCGAAGGAAACTTGGCCTCAGATATCCACAACCCGGCCATACGTGTTTTTCGACTTTTGTTGGCATGCACTATTTTCGGCTGGGAGAATTCAAATAAATTAAATGCCAAAGAATTTATCTTTTTACAGGCCTCCCTCACACAGTGAAGGCTGAATTCAGTCCCTTTTATGATAACACACATGTGTGTTGTTGTGAAAAAGAAGGTGACCATATCATTTGGAGGATTGATTACCTCCATTGCATGAGATTTAGAGCTAAACACTGAGCTAGCTACATTAGCATCATTACCTCATCACATAATTAATTTAAAATTTCTAAGAGACATGCGATTGTGCAAGGTAAGGAAAGAGGGAGGCTATCACCTCATGGTTCATAATATAGCTATCCCGAGTGTTGTTTTACCTTATTCTTGTTGTACCAATGTGCGACTTGAAATAAACTAGACGTATGACCTACAAGCTCCACCCTTTGTCGGTCCGTTACCACCAAATATCCCGGAGGACGAAGGTGATGGAACTGATGATGAATATAAGCGGAGGAACCAGTCTCCCGTTAATAATGTACCTCCACCTCATGTATCACTTTCGCACACACCACCTTCTACTCACCCTTTTGCATGTACATCCATTGGTCACTACTTTACTAAAGAAATGCTGAGAGAGAAAAGAGTCTGTGAAGAAGAACGTGATAGTCTGTTGTATGCCATGTATGAGCACAACCAAAATGTGATGGACTTCATGCGATAGTCTCAGAGACAGACTGTTCACCTTTTATCAAAACATTGGGGACAATGTTCAGTTTAAGTGTGGGAGGAGATATTTACTATTTTTATTTTTATTTATGTTTTCTAATTTTATTTCTTTCTAGTTAGTGTTAATTATGCTTCTAGTTTGTTTTTAATAATTACATGTGTTTGACGCATCGTATGTGTCGTTTGTCTATTTTCCCCCATTTCTTGAGCCATAACAAAAAAAAATTGAATGAGAAAACAACTGTTATTTTAAAAATTTGGGTTGTTAGACAAGTTTATGATAGGTTGCAGAGACTTGGGAAAACTTTTGAAAAATCGATATGGTTCTGACACAGTAAGTTTCTTAATTATAGGAACCGATCCGGATACTTATTATGTTGTGGCCTCCTTGAATTAATCCTTAAGTTGTTTATTTTAGTAGTTATCACCATCTTAGTTACTAAGTGAACGAGCCAATGCAAATAGATGAATGGTCCCGTAAAAAGAAAGAAAAAGAAAAAAATACATGTAGAAAGAGATAAGAATTTGAAAAAGTATCCGCCCTCTATGTTAGGTAACCCTCACCTGGTTACTTAACCCAACGGTAGAGAAACTTCTGAAACTTATGCTTATATGTTTGTGCTAAATAGCAAAATTATTGAATGTTGACACAAATTTGGATCATGATCACCAACAGGTTCGTTCACCATGTGAGTACAAGATAATGGGCTAAATGCGATTGCGCCTGAATGAAAAAGGATGAAAAAGGGATGAGTAAGTTAGGCCTAGACATAATAACATAATGTGGATTGGTTTGTATAGGAAGGAAACTTATGACCGCATATCGTGGAAAGTGTTACTACGATATCCTTAGTTCACGAGTTAGTACATATCTACGTAACCTTGGTAGAACTAAAAGTCTTTAGCCTGAATTTGATACTTGTGTGTTGTTGTTTTTCCTTTTGTCCTCATAAGAGTTTGCTTGAGGACAAGCAAAGGTTTAAGTGTGGGATAATTTGATAACACTGAAACACATTGCATATTTGGCTCGGATTGCACATGATTATTATAGTTTTATTGTTATTTTCTTGCGTTATGCTTGTCTTTTGTCTTGTTTTCAGGTACATTGCCTAAATAAAGCCTTTCATAAAAAAGGAAGCGAAAAGAGAAAGAATCGGAAATTTTCAATGGAAAATACACATATGGCGTTCCGCAGGGCATTGAACATAGGGGTAGCCATGATGTGTAAACACTTATCCATGTTCCAACGGTCACAAGACCACGTCTTCCACCCCTTGTACATATGGCAACCGTTATGCTTAGATAGCGGGTGCCATCTTCCCATATCGCGTCCAGTCAAGAACGGTTGTAGAAAATGGCCATGACCAGAGACATTTCCTCCATACAAATTTTGAAGATTCTACGTAACTTCCAAGGAATTATTACACTATAAATAGGACTTAGATCTTTAGTTGTAGGCGTCAAAGTCTAGTTGCAGCATAGGTCATAGAATCACACTGTTAAAGCAATAATTCTTCATAATGGAGGATTATTGCACAATTGTTATAATTGGGTTTGGAGCACCGTAGAGTAGAAGTTAATTGTCCACCATTTCACTTTCAAGTCTGATTTATTTCAAGTTTGTACTAGATTCAAGTCTCTGATTTGGAGCAGGATTTTAATACAATTCGTATTATTATTATTTATTTCTCTCCTCGCTTTTAAATTGTTTATTTCCTCGCACTTCCTTTAATTTATTTACTTTATTGCTCTACTTTATCTTGTTTATTTTCCTTGCACGATTACTTGTCAGATTTATTTTATCATCGCAAAAGATTCGTTTGAACATATCATTCTCGTTGTTCACTTTTAAAACCATTTGCACACTTAGCACTTTAATTCCCTAAATGACTTATTCCATGAATCAATTATATGCTATGTTGTTTAACGTAACCATGTTCAGCCAAATCCTTAGTGCTGGAATGTGAGGACCGTCATTTTGACGGTACTCTGCATGTTGTATCTGTAGGAATACTTTAGGGGCTATTTTGATTTTAATACAAGTTTTCTGTGTTTAATTTGACCGGTAACTATGAAACAAGATCCGTGATTAAGTCGGGTAAGATCAAAAGTCGTCTGACATTTAAGATAAAACTTGGTTAGTTTCTAATTGATAAAAAACAGCGAAAGCGCTTTGTTAAATTAATCAGGAGATTTTAATATTATTAGAAAGTGATTTTAAAACTATTTTCGGACGCGTTTATAGGTTTAGGATCCGGTTGACCAAGCATATGCCGGAAACCATTTTATGTTAGAAGATTCCAATCAAAAGCACTTTTCAACTGAGCCTTAGAGGTAATTATATGAAAAATGATTTTTCATTTTAACGCAATACGCGACCGGTGCAGCCTGAGCGGATGGTATATATTAGAGGTTAGGTTTGGTTCCAATTAAGCTAATGCGCCAGTTCCTTTTTAATTAACTCTTTTTCAAGGAAGAAATTTTGCCCCATAAGTAATTCTATTTAGAAACAATATGAGTAATGCTTAATCGATGTGAATTACATTCTAGTATCATTTTCTCTGAATTTATCTTCACTATTTTATAATTCTTGTGCACTCTATACACCTGTTTGATTAGCCTTAGATAAACACTGTAACGATAGTAATCGATAAATTAACATTGGTCTATGTGGGATTGATAATCTTTTGTATTACCCTTACGTATTTTGTATACTTTTGTAAAGCACACATCATGGCGGGATGTACATCAGTAACAAACCATTGATCATCTAAAAGTCTTTGTACCAAATCCATATAGAGTTGAGTTGCGAGTCCGGTTCACATAGGGGACCATGACGAGCATTGACAGAGTTGAGGAGTCGAGTATTACATACATATCTTCGTTAAGTTTAAGTTTATTTCTTATATGCATTGATGCAATAAGTAATTAACTGTGTGAGTTGATTAAGGTGTTTTGTATGAATTTATGTTATCGATGTTATTTCGGTACTTGATATGAGTTGTGAGACTAATAAAATGCTTCTTATATATCCTTGTTGTTTATGCATACTATCTATCTATGAATATATTCTCACCCCTTTCTAATTGTGTTATCCAGGAAATTTCGACTATGCCAAAGAGGAAAATCGAAGCAAGAATTATGGAATCATAAGACGAAGTATCGAGAAGAGTGAACATGGTCGAGGGGTTCGACAGACAAGACAGATAGGGAACACAAGCCAAGTCAAAAATGGGTCCGACAGATAGAAAATGTACAGGTCAAAGTCGAAGCATAGGACAATTTACACGGGAAAGATTTAAAAATAGCAAGAACGTGGGAAGTTATAAAGGAAGTGGACAGACACGTGCCAAGCTATTAATCATCAAGAGAAAAATAGCAGTTAATTTTATTTCCTATTTAAGCAAAGTTCATTGTTAGTGTTAAAGGGTCGCATTTGTAACATTGTAGAGGGAAAACACTCAAAGTATCAAGCGTTCAGAGAAAAGAGTTCATTCCTACCAAAATGTATACTTGTGTCCACATTTACCTTCAAGTAATTTAAATTACAAAGTCTTTTTATCTACTTTTCCATTTACGGTTTATCTTGTCTTTCGTTCATCTATTTTAATTGCACCTTTTACAAACATTTCCTGTCTACCATTTTTCTTAATCCAAACATTTAAACAAAACACCCCATATACTTAACACTTAGTCTAGGATTTGGTAGCCGATCTTCCAAGTAAACCTTAATAGGAGGCTAGAGATTGTTTACGCGAAAACCACGTGCGAACAAATTGGAACACCTGGTGGGACACGTTGTGTGTAGTATATGCAATTACCTACTGGTAAAATGGTAACTCCACGTCCAAATACAAATGAAGAACCGTCTTCGGGAGGAGGTACAGTTGTGTCACAAACAACTGATGTTGGTTTTGGCCCTATGTCTGCAGTTTTGACTGCACATAGTGGACCAATATTGACACCACGTCAACTTGAGACTCCAAGGTCGACGATGATGGGAACTTCTGGGAAATATATGCCCACTTTCACAGTGCCCATGTAACGAACCTTAGGAATGCCAACCGAAATTATGGCAAGTATACATTATAGCAGTTTGACATTTGGTGAAAATCCATCTTCTCCATTCCCATCCTACCTTGGGTTAGGACCTTTGGGAAACTAATTCGGTCCACCCCCAAGTTTAGGTTTTTCATCTCATTCGATCCAAACTTTCACATCAAGCTCTGTCGCATTCATGAGACAACAGATGGACAAAAGTAATCACGAAATGATCCATATGCTGACTCAACAAATGGGTACCATACTTAGACCGTTAATTCAATATTCGACTCAGATTTACCAACAACTGGAAACTCAAATGACTCAAATAGGGGATTTCCTAGGGCCTCCTAGAGCACAAGTTCGACGCGAAACCCCAGTCTGACATGAGGAGTTGTTCGACGAAATGATTGACGAAGAACACCAGGTGGTCAAACCAATACCTAGGGTGGACCAAAGTCCTCCCATTGTGTTAGTCAATAGAAATCAAGATCACGACCGTGTGGTCAGGGAGGTTCGACAAGATGCAATAGCTAGGGAATAAAACTTAGAGGCCAATGTCGAACGAATCATAGTTTGAAATGGGGTAAACCCAGGCCTTCAAAGGCCAATGTATTCGTCTCCATTACCAGATTTAGTTTTACAAACAGAGTTACCTTAGGGATGGTAGGTTCCAAAGTTCACCAAGTTCGTTGGAGATGTTGAAGAGTCCAATATCAAACATGTTGCCAGATATTAAACCGAAGCTGGTGACATAGAAAATAATGAGGACTTGAAAATGAAATATTTCCCAAGTTCCCTCACAAAGAATGTGTTCACTTGGTTTATGATGCTACCTCTACAATCTGTCCATACGTGGACGTAATTAGAGAGATTGTTCCATGAATAGTTCTACATGGGAGAGTCGAAAATAAGTTTGAAAGAACTAGCCAGCGTCAAATGAAAGACCGATGAGTCAGTCGATCAATATCTCAACAGGTTTAAAATTTTAAAAGTAAGATGCTTTACTCAAGTCCCTGAGCATGAATTAGTCGAAATAGCTTCAGGAGGTTTAGACTATTCTCTCAGCAAAAAGTTAGACACACAATATCTTAGGGATATGGCACAATTAGCTGATAGAGTTCGACAATTTGAACACTTGATAACTGGAAAAACCAAAACTAGTAGATACCATAAGAAAGAGAAAATGTCTTATGTAGCAGTTGATGAATAATCTTCTAAGGATGCAGAGCTTGTCGTTGAAAGCGAGGTTAACAAGGATGAACTCATGCCAGAACCTCCTTACACGTGTAAATTGTTGTAACCATCAAACGGGAAAAGTCTCGTCGAAACGATAAAAACAGATAAATACGTTTCTAAGACTTACACTTTCGATATGTCTAAATCTGACGAGATATTCGATTTGTTAGTTAAATATGGTCAAATTATTATTCCTCAAGGTTTAAAAGATCCCCCATTATAGCAGAAAAAGAAAAGGGGATTCTGTAAGTTTCATAACTTTCTTTGTCATAAAACATCCCAATGTGTTCTTTTCAGGGATTTGGTGCATAAAGCTTTGAAGGGCCAGGTTCAATTTGGCGAAAGGCCAAATATACAAGTAGACATGGATCCTTTAAAGGTCGAAGAAGCCTTATATTCTGAGCTTTTCGAATGCATGATGGTTGAGACTACTGATGGTCTCAATGAGTCTTTAGCTGTTGAATCTTTTGAATGCATGATGGTTGAAACTACTGATGGTTTTGATAAAAATACTGAAGACTAATTAAAGGAAGTTTATCCTTAAGATGGGGAGGACTTGATTAATTTGTAGGAGAAATGCAGAGTGAGTGGGTGGAAGGCAGTACTATGGCTCTAAGCATCATATATGAGTTCCCATGGTCTTTACATGTTATTTTGATCAAGAATTCATCAAGAGTTTGGAGTTGGTTTGCCTTGGAAACCCTAATTCATCTAGGTATCTTGTGTAACTTCTTCAACAAGCTTCTTCACCAATTGATCAAATATTTCAAGGGATACTTCAAACTTATTCATATTATTCATATATGGTCCTCCATGAGTCCCAAAAGTCAAGAGAATATCAAGCTAGCAAGTTGGTTCATGGTGGTTGACCAGAGGAGTTCATCTGATCAAAACTGGGGTTCCCTATACCCTATCTCCTACAATTTTTGTCATATGAAAATGATTACAAGAGAAACGTTACTCTAAATGACATTCCAAACAACTTTCATGTTGAGGTCAGGAGCTAGGTTTTCTTGGAAAGTCGTTTTTTATGGTGAAAGATTATAGGTCATTTTGTCTAAACCCTAATTTGGAGGGCAACTTCCCAGAGCTATAACTTACTCAATTTTTATGATATGAAAGATATTAAAGTTTCAAAATCAAATTAAAGATGTCTACTTCAACTTAGATGTTTGGAGGAAGAGCAAATTCAACTTTTATATGCATGTGATATGAGGAGACATTATAGGTCATTTTGGACCAATGCCATTGAACAAGTGATTTTCCTCAATTTGAAAAATGCATAACTAATTCATTATAAATTCAAATTAGGTCAAATTTGTGACCATTTTTAAGTACTTTGAGAGAACTACAACTTTTATGAATGGATATTTCTCATTTGAATCTCACATAAAAAGTTAGCCAAGGTGGAATAAGTGAACATATGGCTTGACTCTTATAATTTTTTTTGATATGTTTGATTTTCCCAACTTCCACCTCAAATATCATCATTATCCAAGCTTTAAATGAAATAGTGTCAAACATGAAAGTTCTTCCTATTGATCTAACCTTTCCAAAAAGTCCAAATTCATCACATTTGGACAAAGTATGAGTGGCTTGCGCATGGCTTAAAGTTAAAGGACCATTTGGAACATCTGAACTTCCATTTTCCATACACAAATGCATGGACTTTCCACATGACTTCAACAATGCTTACACATGATTTTGTACCTGAATGCATCATTATATGGGCCTGTCACGTGCCCATGCATCCATGCAAAGGCGTTTTACTATTTTTGAACTTTGAAAAGAAGTGTGCAAATATCATTGCCTTGGCCTATAAATAGAAGTGTCTATGATCAGAATTGAGGACCCTGCACGCCGGCTTTGAATCCCTAGCTCCAAACCCTCTTATTCAAATGATAACCTTGAGAATTTCCATTGGAAATTGAGTTTGAATCTCCATTATTTTGAGATTCAAATCTCCAAGAGTCTTGTGCCTTTTGTTGATTCAATTCAATTCCATCAAGTGTCCAGAGCAGGATCAAGAGCAATTGGAAGCAAGATCATGTTCATACAGACCTGCATTGAAGGTAATTTTCAGAAATTTTCACCTCTTTGATTCTCACTCAATTCTCCATAATTCTTCTTGATCTTTGGTTGTCTGAAGTCCTACCAATGTAGGTAACAAGATTGAGTTGCTTTGAGGTCAAATCGAAGCAACTCAAATCATGATCCTCAAATTTCAACTCCCTGTATCTTTCAATATACTTGGAATTAGATGAAATTGATGCCATATTCGAGTTCCTGAGCATTTTTACTTTAAATTCATGTCCTTCTTTTTTATTTTGGTGATGGTTGAGAGTGAATCAGTCTGGCGAGGCTCACCGGAGAAGGAGACCGGAGGATCCTTTTGAAATGTTCTAATCTCACGTGTTAGTTCTAATTACCTTTCCTACTGCGCATTGACTAAGGTCTATTGTGGAACGCGCCCTAGGAGCCACTTGATCTACGACCTCAGTTAATGAAGGAGATCAAGTGGTCCACGTTTTTTGTTATTTTCTGTTTTTCATTTTATTTAGTTTATTTTCATTAATTCATATTAATTTTAATATTGATCCAAAAAATATGAGAGTTTCACCAAAAAATTTAAATAAATTCCTCTTTCATTTTCTGAATTAAAAATATTTTTTGGATCATTATTAATATTTTTCATGATTTAATTGTTTTTGTGAATATTTTTAATTGTTTAAAAATAGTTTTAAGTTTCCAAAATTAATTAAATTTTTTCTCCAAGGTCCTTTGACCTTGTTTGACCTATGATAAATCCCATGGCCATTTATTTGGTGTTTTGATGAGGTTTTAGGATTTTAACCCACCATAATTTAATTTAATGCATTTTTGAATTGATTTCAATTGTTTAATTGCAAAATAAATTGTGTTGAGCTTTTGATATTGACTTATTGAGTTTGACTTGTGTTGTTGGGCCTTGGTCAAGGTTGATTTGAATTTGTTGAGTTAAAATCATTTGATTTAGGGGATTGATGAAATGTACATTTCATCTCCCAAAATGAATGAACGATTTTAATTTGATAAAAGTCCTCTTTTGACCAATTTGTGTTGATTCCATTTCCCCTCCCTCTTAATCCCAATCCCATTCTCTTCTCATTCATTTCATGGACCTATGATATCTCTATATCCTAAGGCTAGTTGATTGCAAAATCAACATAAGTGTGGATGAGATTAGGTCCACCCTTTTTGCATAGTCTTTTAAGTGTGGTATCTTTTAGGAGTATGGTTCATAATACCATGTCTCTAACATGCATTAACACTGAAATTTATATTGCCTGACCTCAAATAGTTGTGACTTCTACATAAGTCCAATTATGATTGCTTAACATAGCGCTAAATTTGTGACACAAAAGGCATAGCATTCTAGTAAGTGAGATTGTAAGTCTCCCCTCTTTCATGGTATTGTGTGGAAACTTGGCCTTTTTTCCTTCCTTTGGAAGATGTCTTAGTTCAAGGATTCATGCTTGTGAATAGTGGGTTGAGTGTTCTCCAAAGAATGACTTAAACAAAACAAAACCAAAAGCAATACTAACTTCTAATCAACTAACAACTAACATTTAATTTTAAGCCATTTACTTTTATGCACTTTAATTTTAAGTCTTTATTCATTTGCCATTATTCATACCATTTAACTGGTTTACTTTAATGCCATTTTCACTTTGCTCATTTGAGCCTTATTTTGTGATTATACTGTGATTGTATATACTTGTTTGTGTTTGTGGTCTTTTGACCTTAATGTACATAATAACAACAAAGACCCTAAAAAGACGTTTGTGTGGACTGTTGGATTTGCCCTGAGACATTGGACTTAGAATTAGGCGACACTCCCTATGAAAAGAGGACTTGGCCAATGCCAACCTTCATGAGACTAGGTGCTTGTGAATTGAAACTTCATCTGGTGCAAGTATTGTGATCCATTTGAGTTCATCTGATACATGGTCTTATTGAAGCTATTACTTTGAACCTGTGCATAATGCCTATCTCTGATTTCATATGGTACATGGGAGATTATGAAGAAGATCATGGAGTTGCTAAGCTTGGATGTAGCTATCTTTATTTGATGCCTTGCTCTTCATCTTGCTATTTGTGTATTGATATTGCTTGATTCTAAAGTCCATGGAAAATTTAGGTTTCTATATGACATTCTTGTTTATTGGATTGCCGCCCATTGGTCAGATCTTTTCAACTCTTAACTTTTAATTTTTGCTTAGGATTAGTCTCTTCATCTCTTCATCTCTTCCCCACTTCTTTAATTTCAAATCTCTCCCTTCTTTTAAAATCTTTTTTGCTTGTGTTTTTTAACTTAGACCATATTGCAAATTAGAAACTTTGTCCTTATGCCATTGCATTTTTAAACTCTTTTCTTAATCAAACTTGTAAATGAACCTAACTATACTTCACTTAAAATTTCAAAAGACAAAAAGAACTAACACTCATTCAAACCTTTTTAGGCCTTTTGTGCATTTGTTAAACATAAATTTTTGTTAAAAGTAATACACCCATTTTGAAATTGTTACCACGAACTACGAGGTTTTGATCCCTCATTTTATGTTGGTACGTAGGCACAAGTCCGAAGATCTTGTCAAACACAAAAATAAAATTAATAAATTCTTTTCTCATCCCTCCACTCTATTTTTTTGCAAACATCATTTTGTACAAAAACACATATGCACACAAAAAAGGGCTCCCTAGGAGTCCCTAGGACACTTTGGGTGCTAACACCTTCCCTCTGTGAACCAACCCCCTTACCTGTAATCTCTGGCATTTTATTAGTTTTGATTTGAAACTTCTTATCTTTTGAGTTTTGTTCATACTTTTCCCTTTTCCCTTGGAAACAATAAAAGCGCGGTGGCGACTCTGGTTTAATTGACGTCTAGCTTATCCATAGCTTGCTTGTCATGAATTTACCGCTACAACCTCATCGAAATGAAGAGTACAGAAGGAAATTCCAGCAACCTCGACCAAAGACCTTTCGTCCTCCGTCGAATATCCCACAAGAGAAGTGGGTGGAACACGTGAACCAGAAGGGGAGAAAAAGGCCAAAGTGGAAAGTGCTTGATCTGGAGAAAAAAGCAAAGACTTCAGAGAAGAGTTTCAAACCCAGAGGTTATGTGGTTTCCCCTAATTACAAAGGGAAAAACCATATGACAAGAATGCAATGGAGGTGTTATCATAGAAACAAGAAAGTTGGGAAAAAGGCTTTGACTTCACAACTGAAACCTGTCGAAACCTCTAGACATAAAAGACAATTTCCAAAAGGAATGTGGGTTGAAAAAGGGAAAATCGTGGCAAACCAGACGATGGTCATGACCATGGACTCTTCAGGAGAGAAAGGAATAGTATCATCCTAAACAATAAAATGCACATCCCTGGTCGAAGAAAAGAAAGAACGTAAATACACTCCTTAGTTGAATGAGGAGGAACCTCAATATTTCCTCAGTTTGATGAGGAAGAACCTGAGTATTCCCCCCAGTCTGATGAAGAATAGAATCTGTCACCAGATGATGATATGTATGATAATACTAACGGTGATACTTATGCTGAAGATTTCATCGTCAATTGTGGCATCATGTCGGTATTTCCCATTGTTGTACCCCAAAATATTCCCTACTTTTTTGTTTTTATCTAACCTATAACTTTAGATCCATCTATACTCATTCATGCCTCATTCATGTGCATCATTCATTCATGATTAACACATGCTAACAAACATCATAGATTCAAAGCTTGTAGCTAATGAAATTTGGGTTTTGGCTTGAAGATTGTGGTATGGCTCACCATGTGGAGAAACCCTAATTTCTGGATTCTTTGAGACCTTGATTCTTGAAGATTACACCATGGTATTCATCGGGGCATCCAAACCCTGATTCTTGATCTTGATTCCATTGGGATCTTGTGTTTCACCTTCTATCACTGACTTGACTTTCAAACCCTAAGTGTGGGCCCATGGTTTGAGATGTTGCTTATGGAGTTTAGTGTTTGGTTTGAAACCCTAATTTTGATCAGGGAAGTTCATAAATAAGATATTTTGCTTTGATGTGATGGAAACCCTAGCTAAGGCTCATGACTTGGTTGCACCATTTGTGTTGACTTCTCACTTTCCCTGAGATTCTTGGTTGATACATAGCCTTAAACCTCCACTACCAAACCATAGCCCATAGCTTGTTTTGATTGGCCTAGAGGCATGCTTACATTCATGTTTCATTATATATGGGCATTGGTCCAATTTGATCTGATTCACTTCATCTATTTGGTCCATGCTTCAACCATATTCTCATTCATTATTTCCATTATGTGTCAAAGTTCCATTTAAATCCAGATGATTCAAGATTCATTGTCTGTTTGGCCAAACCATTTCATGGTTATGAATTTTTAACAACATTCATCTTATTCAAAATTTGTTCTAGAATTCATAAAAGACATTTGTTCATATTAAACTTAAAAAATGGTCTTTATTTCATTAGAGTACTTATCACTAAAAAATGTACATGGCATTCCTAAGAATCACTTTTACACGGTCCATACATGTTTCATAAGAAGATTACAAGAAAAGTTACATTTTTGCATAAAGTTGACTTTTGGTCAACTATTGACTTTTTGATCAACTAGTTGACCAAAGTCAACTCATCATTTCTACCCTCCCTAAATGTCCCCCTTCTTCAAAATCATCTTGGCATTTGAAGAATTCAAACCATGTCCATTTCAAAATATGATCACATGACAATTTCAATACATGTTCATTTTCGACACATAACCTATATAACCATATTCAACTTTCAAGCATTCAAATTACAAAAATATCATTTATACAAAATTCCATTCAATTGTCAATTCCAATCTCATCATAATGCAATAATGTCATACCTGGAATTCCCTATTATTTACAAGTTAATTTCATTCTAATTCTAAATATTTCATTCAATCACCAACTTCACATTCAAGTTTCAAATACACGAGCTTACATATAAATCAAATCCAAAGGAACACAAGCTCATGGCATGAAGTTCTAACTTTTGATTCACAACCTATGTCATGACAATCCTACCAAACTAAATCTACATATTCCAAATCACTAGATCCATCAAAACCTACGCAAGTTGGTTCGCCAATTCCAAATTTCTTCAAACCAAACCAAACCAATGCCACGCCAAAACAAAAAGACCGATCAATTTGGTATTGCTCCTCCAAACAACCTGCAAATTAGTGTAATGGACATGTTATTAAAGCTAATTTAAATATTTTCATTTACTAATTCTAATAACATGAACAACATAATCCAACAACAAGAAACTCCAACAGCCAGGAAACCTGCGACAAGATCCAATAAATTATTTGTTTGTCTACCTTTTGTACGTGATGCTATGGATGGTTAGTATGCTGGATATGGTAACAAAAAGTATTAACACTGCTTGTCTTCTTGTAGCTCTATCCTAATTATACAAGCCTTAGCCATAGAGACATAAAAGGCCAACCACAATTAACCCGTAGAATATTTACTTGGCTCACCACAATCATGATTCCCATTTCTAAACCATTTTTCTAAAGCCTGGTAATTGTAAGTTCTGATAAGCTAGCTAAAAGAACTAACGGTTAGGAGGCACTAACTTGAAACTCTGAATAACTGCAACCCTCCTGCTAACCAATTGAAAAAACTCACAAAACACACAAAGAAAACAGGAATTGACGTCTCCGAATCTACAATAGGATCAGCTGCTAATTTTTTGGAGCAACTGCACGCCAACATATCTTCACCACTTTAGAAAGAACTTCCCAACTACCAGGTGCTGCCAGAAGAATGTGGGATGCTAGAACACTTACCAATTCTCATGCCCATGCAATGTTGTTCTGCATAAGAATCCTTAGAAATAGAACCCCTCTTGCAAATATAATATAGCTCCCACTCTAGGTTCCTTGTGCAAAATGAAGACTTAAGGGGGGTTGTATCTCACTGTTACCGGCAGTTTAATCCACTGTTGCTGGGAGGGAAGCAACTGAAGCGATATTTGAAGTTTCCTCTAGTTCCCTTTCAGACAATCACGTTGGTAGCAAAGTTTTGTCACAAAAGGTGCAATGCCAGCCTTTTGGTAGCAAAGTTTTGTCACAAAAGGTGCAATGCCAGCCTTATGGAATCAGTTATATCCATAGAACTCTCACAAGAAGCTTCACAAACCTGGAAGCAACCGCCAATGTCGTCAAACACCATAAAAACACTCACTGCCACTACAACTTGATAATTCCCTCCATTTTACAAAAACTCAGGACTAACATTATTCATATAATTAGAGCATTAACTAACAACAATTTGGTTTGCACATAACTAGTATTCGACATTAAAATTGGGCAGGTAACTCAGCAGCATTATTAGCAAAATAAAAAAGAAACGAATTGTCTTGTTTAGTAAGACACGTTCAAGTTTCCGGCTGTAAGACCCCAATTTTGATCCTAATATCCCTCATGCAATTTCATCATATGCATTAGCATTGGGATCATACCTTGGCATCCTCCTTACTCCTCTTTCATTGAGTTTGCTTTAGAAGAGATCACCAAGCACTATGTGATTGTATCATACTTGTATATCATCATTTTGCTAACCAACATACCAAAAATATGCATATATGACTAGGTATCTTAAGTAACTTCTCCAACAAGCTATCTCACCAATTGATCAAATTTCTGAAGGTACATTTCAAAATTCATCATCTTATGCATATATGATCTACCATGAGCCTATAAGGTCAAGAGAATTAGGAGTTAGCAAGTTGGTTGATGGTGGTTGCCCAAATGAATTCATCTAATCAACACTGGGTCTCCCTAGACCCTATCTCCTATAATTTTCATCATATGAAAATGATCTCAAGAGCAACATTGTTCTAAATGACATTCCAAACAACTTTCATGTTGAGACCTAGAACTATTTTTTCTTGGAAAATCATTTTCTATGTTGAAATATTATAGGTCATTTTATCTAAACCCTAATTTGAAAGTCAACTTCCCAAGGGCATAACTTGCTCAATTTTTATGAGATGAAATATTTCCAAGTTTCACAATCAAACTCAAGATTCCTACTTCAAATTTGATGTTTGGATTGAGAGCTAATTCAACTTTTATGAGCATGTGATATGAGGATACATTATAGGTCATTTTTGCCCTATACCATTGAACAAGTGATTTTCCTCAACTTCAAAAATACATAACTCTATTATTCTAAATAAAAATGAAATGAAATTGGTGACCATTTTGAAGGTCTTTGAAATAGCTACAACTATAATGAAGACACTTTTTTCATTTGGAGCTCACATAAAATGTTAAGCAAGGTGGAATATTGAGATATATGACTTAACACTTAGAAGAAATTTCCAAACTTCCACCTCAACATTCACCATGATCCAAGTCCCAAATGGAAACGTGTCCAACATAAAATTTGTTCCCCTTGATCTAAGATTTCCAAAGAGTCCTATTTCATGCATTTTGGATGAGATTTGCTAGGGTTGCGCACGGTCTTAACAGGTCTGCATCAAGTGGAAAAATCAAATGTCCAAAACACCATTTCACATTGCCTTAACATTCAAGCATCATTTGAACTTCAGTATAGTTGGAATTGGATCAAAATGGATTGCTTCATGGGCCTGTACACGCCTATGCAAGCTTGTGCATCACATTGCCAAATTTAGCAAATTTTCAAGTGTGCAATTATCAATCCCAAATGCTATAAATACAAGGCCTCTGAGCTCATTTCAAAGACACCTTGCACGCCAGCTTTGCCCCCCAATTGTAACTCTCACAATTCAAAGGAAAAACCTGAGAATGTTCAACTTGAAAATTAAGTTTGAATCTCACTATTTAGAGATCCAAAAACTCTAGGATCCAAAGCTTTGTTCCATTGCCAAACCATTTCTGCAAGCTCCTCGAGTGTGATCAAGTCAAGTTTGAAGCAAGCAAGATCCAGTTCTGCATAGCATTGAAGGTAATTTTCAGAAATCTTCTTCTCTTCGATTCTCACTCAATTCTCATCAATTCTTTTGGATCTTTGGTTGTCTGAAGTCCTACCAATGTAGGCTAGAAGATTTAGTTGCTTTAAGGTCAAATCGAAGCAACTCAGTTGACCCACCTCAAAATTCAACTCCTCATATCTTTCTATATATTTGGATATAGGTCAAATTGAGGTCAGATTTGTGCTCTACGCCATTTTTTTCTTTTAGATCATGTCCTCATTTTTCATTTTTTTGATGGTGATGACTGAACCAGTCCGGTGAGCCTCGCTTGAGAAGGTGACCGGAGTTCCAGCACCGGTGGTGTGCTGGACAGGTTCTAAGCCATTGATCTCATTTGAAATGTTTTAATCTCACACGTTGGTTCTGATTCCCATTGTTGTGGCACGCTGACTCAAGTGTACCATGGAGCGTGCATTTTCATCCACTTGATCTGCCACCTCAATTAATGAGGGAGATCAAGTGGTCCACGTTTTTTATGATTATTTGAATTTCATTTAATTTGTTTTATTTTCATTAATTCATATTAATTTTAATATTGATCCAAAAAATATTAGAGTTTCACCAAAAAAAAATTAATAAAATCCTCTTTTAATTGTTTAATTGATTTTGTGAATATTTTTAATTGTTTAAAAATAGTCTTATGTTTCCCAAAATTCTGAAATTTTTTCTCCAAGGTCCTTTGACCTTGTTTGACCTATGATAAATCGCATGGCCATTTCTTTGGTGTTTTGATGAGATTTTAGGAATTTAAAAAACCATATTTAATTTAATGCATTATTTTTAGTATTTTTAAATTGAATAAATGTCAAATAGTTGTGTTGAGCCATTTGAATTGTTTGTGTAAGTTTGACTTGTGTTGTTGGACCTTGGTCAAGGTTGATTTGACTTTGCTAGGTTAAGATCATTGAATTTAGGGGATTGATGGAATGTATATTCCATCTCCCAAAATGAATGAATGATCTTAATTTGGTGAAAGTCCTCCTTTTTCCAATTTGAGTTTTGATCTATCCTCCCCCCCCCCCCCCTCCCCCTCTTCATCTATTTCCCCTTCTTTATGCATCCATTTCATTTGGCCTATGATATCTCAAGGTCCTAAGGCTAGTTGATTGAAAAATCAACATAAGTATGGATAAGATTAGGCCACCTCTTTTGCATATTCTTTTTGTGTGTGGTATGTTTCATGAGCAGAGTCCATTATACTATGTCTCTAACATGCATTAACACCAAAATTCTATTGCCCGACCTTAAATAGTTGTGACTTATACATAAGTCCAATTACGATTGCTTAACATAGCGTTAAATTTTTGACACAAAAAGGCATAGCATTCTAGTTAGTGAGATTGTAAGTCTCCCCTCTTTCATGGTATTCTGTGGAAACTTGGCCTTTTTTCCTTCCTTTGGAAGATGTCTTGGTTCAAGGATCCATGCTTGTGATAAGTGGGTTGAGTGCTTTCCAAAGAATGACTTAAAAAAAAAGAAGCAAAAGCAATAGTAACTTCTAATTCATTAACAACTAACATTTAATTTCAAGTCATTTACTTTTAATGCCCTTTAATTTTAAGCTCTATTCATTTGCCATTATTCATACCATTCTAATTGTTTATATTAATTCCATTTTCACTTTGTCTACTTGGACCATATTGTGTGATATATCTTGTTTGTGCATATTTTGTCTGCTTGTGTGGTCTTTGACCATTAATGTAGATAATAAGAACAAAAATCCTAAAAAACTATTGTGTGGACTGTTGGTTTGATCTTGGGCAATTGGACTTAGAATTTAGACAACATCCCTATGCAAAAGGACTTGGCCAATGCCAACTTTCATGTAACCAAGTGCTTGCAATTTGAAACTTCATCTGATACATCATTGAAGATCCATCTAAGTTCATCTGCAATAAGATCATTGTGAAGCTGTTATTTTGAACCTGTGACTTGTGGAATTCATCTGCTACATAGGCCAATTTGAAGAAGATTATGGAATGGCTAAAGCTTGGATGTGGATATCTTTATTTGATGTCTTGCTCTTCAAGTTAATATGTTATGCATTATTTGTTGCTTGGTTCTAATGTCCAAGGGAATTTGGGTTTCTATATGGCATTCTTGCCTATTGGATTGCATTCCCATTGGTCATATATTTTCAACTCTTATCTTTTAAATTTATACTTAGGATTAGTCTCATTATCTCCTCCCCATCTCTTTAATTTCAAAATATCTTCCCCCTTTTTAAAACTTCTTTGCTTGTACTTGTCTTTTTTTTAAACTTAGACCCTTTGCAAATTAGAAACTTTGGCCTTCTGCCATTGAATTTTCAAACTCCTTTTCTTAAATCAAACTTGTAAATAAACTTAACTATACTTGACTTAAAATTTTCAAAATCCAAAAAGAATCAACTCATTCCAACCATTTTCTAGGCCCTTGTGCCTTTCAAATTTAATTCTTGATTAAAAGCAATGCATCCACTTTGAAATTTGTATCACGAACTACGAGGTTTTGATCCCTCATTATTATGTTGGTACGTAGGCACAAGTCCGAAGGTCTTGTCAAACACAAAAATATAATTAATAAATTCTTTTCTCATCCCCCTATTCTATTTATTTGTAAACATCACTTTGTACAAAATACATATGCACACAAGAAAGGGCTCCCTAGGAGTACTTAGGACACTTTGGGTGCTAACACCTTCCCTCTGTCTAACCAACCCCCTTACCTGTAATCTCTGGCATTTTATTAGTTTTGATTTGAAAACTTCTTTTTTTTGGGTTTTGTTCGTACTTTTCCCTTTTTCCTTTGGAAACAATAAAAGCGCGGTGGCGACTCTTGTTATTTGATGTCTTGCTTATCCACAGCTTAATGATCATGAATTTACCGCTACAGAAATTAAGTGGTGACTCTGCTGGGGAGTAGTCTCCAGTGGATTTAGCCTACTTTTTTGTGTGTATATAATTGTATATATGTGATGTATGTATATTTGTGTGATATAATCTGCTTGTTGTGCATGTTGATCTCCGAGTGGTTAGATAAGTTCTAACCCGAACTTGAGTGCAATTAAGATAGGAGGATGGTAAAGTCCTGTTCGACTTGTGTGGAGTAGTCCTTAACAAGTTGGCTTGAGATCCATCTGCTCAGTGGATACCCTTTTGGATTTGGAAATGTCACACAAGTATTTGTGGTTAGGCATTACTATCTCTAATTTGGGTCCGAGAAGCTGAGGACCGTAGAACATTTAACCCCCCTTGGCCTATTTAGGGCGTAGTGCGGAGATTGTTCAAGTGTAGACTTGATAACAGTTGTTACGCGATACTACACTCAGACGAGTTTCTCTTTAGAATATTATGGGTTGATGAGTGAGTCATCTTAACCTGTAATATCCGATAGATGGAATTAAGACTCTGGGAACTTTTTAGAATATGATCTACAGGTTTTTATCCTTAGTCCACTCCTTTGGGATGGTTCTTACCCAGACTCCATGCTCGAGACTCACAACAAACACTTGATTCTTGGTTGATCCAATCAAGTCTTGTCAATATCAATGAAACTTATGTGTTGATAAGGTGAGAACCATAATCCACTAAAATGGATGATTGATCTTGACAATGACTTGATTCATCCCTTGACCTTTGTTTGTTTGCCTTGTGTGTGATCCTTTATCTGTGATTGTTGCATTCGTGCATTCATACGCATCATAACATTCATCACATGAAAATTTCAAGGAACTGAGGTATTATTTGCAAATATGTTCAAACCATGGATTGTGGACGAAGGAACACTAAGAAGTACATTTTAAGATCTCCCGACTTGAAAAAGTTAAGGAAGCTAAGATCGTTTGTATTAGATCCCTTGGACTTCAAACAATGCCATGGGAAGATTCTGTCTATCTTGCCTACTAATGTGGTTGAAGGACTTTTGAGTGTGTTAGTGCAGTTTTATGATCCTCTCTACCGTTGCTTCACTTTTCTTAATTATCAGCTTGTGCCTACGTTGGAGGAGTATGCCCATCTCTTGGGAATACCTATTTCTAGTAGAGTACCTTTTAATGGGTTGGAAGAGATTCCTAGATCTCATCTTATTGCTGAAGGTCTTTGTAAGACCCCAATTTTGACCCTAAGATCCCTCAGGCAATTTCATCATATGCATAAGCAATGGGATCATACCTTGGCATCCTCCTTACCCCTCTTTCATTGGGTTTGTTTTGGTAGAGATCACCAAGCACTATGTGATTTTATCCTACTTGTATATCATCATTTTACTAACCAAAATACCAAAAATATGTCTTTGCATTTTCCTAACTCTTTTGTAGGCAGAGCATGATCTCCATTGATCCATCAAGTTCATATCTAGGGTTTGAGACCCTCATGACAAAGAACACAACCATGAATTGATCCAAGAATGGTTATAAGCATAATATATGAGTTCCATTGGTTCCTACATGTTATATTGATCAAGCATTCTTCAAGAGTTAGAGGGTGATTTTCCTTGGAAACCCTAGTTTGACTGGGTATCTTGAGTAACTTCTCCAATAAGCTATCTTTCCATTTGATCAAATTTATCAAGGGACACTTCAAAATTCATCATCTTATGCATATATGATCTACCATGAGCCTAAAAAGTCAAGATAACTGAAGGTTAGCAAGTTGGTTGATGGTGGTTCTCCAGATGAATTCATCTAATCAAAATTGGGTCTCCCTAGACCCTATCTTCTACAATTTTCACCATATGAAAATGATTCCAAGCTAAAAGTTACTCTAAATTACATTCCAAACAACTTTCATGTTCATACCTAGAGTTAGTTTTGCTTGGAAAATCATTTTCTATGTTGAAACATTATAGGTCATTTTGTCTAAACCCTAATTTGAAAGTCAATT